>NC_056741.1:1341514813-1341622313 GCF_019279795.1 Protopterus annectens | reverse complement strand
AACTTTGGGTGTTGTTCATTGCTTGATTGGCTATACGAGTGCAATCTTAAATTTTTGTTCTTTACATACAGCAAATTAACTTTTATTTTAGTCATGTTTGGTATTGCTGTTTTTTCCCTTCATTCTTCATCTTTTTTGTGGCAACATGTTTTGCAGCTAAACTTTTTAATGTTTCCCTTGTACATTAAATTATCACACACACAGTAGTTGCTTTGAGACATTCATGTATTTAATATTATTTCCACCAAGGAAATCAGGCCCTGGAGTGCCCTTACAGATCTGCTTATAGTTTCACTTTGTGCCTCCTTGTCCATAAGTAGTTCAGATTTTTAAAGCTGCTGTCATCCTATAGGCAGCTTTAGACACTATTTTAAATGTATTGAAGTACGTTAAATTTCAACAAACCGTATGGAATTTGGATAAGTCCTTCGTCTATCTCTGTTATTACTTTTTTGGAACGCTATCACTAGCATGCCCAGCATCTCTCTGTACTTTCTATTTAAGATGCTTGAAGGTTTTAAGTTTTTTCTTTATATGCCCCACCCCAGAAGGACAAAGTGCATACACAGAGATGAAGGTTTTAAGTTTTTTCTTTATATGCCCCACCCCAGAAGGACAAAGCGCACACACAGACACCCAAACACTCACATGCGCATTTGTGTGTGTGTGTGTGTGTGTGTGTGTGTGTGTGTGTGTGTGTGTGTGTGTGTGTGTGTGTGTTTCTGACACAATTGTGTACACTGGTGTCCTTCATTCTTTATATACATAACCCTATGTGGTCTGAGGGAGGAACAGCTACGAAAACTTTACACAGAATTTGAATCAAAGCTTTTCCACTGATCTAGATAGTGACATAATCAGCACTTCCTTTTTACTGCTGGTGGTTTCCTTTGAGCAACCACTAGTTCTACCACACCTTGACTCATTGTTAGGCAACTGCCTTTTGGTAATTAGACAGAAGGCCGTCAAAACATTCTTTTCCATTCTGCATGGCTGTCCCCTGGGTTTTGCTGGTATAGGTTTGTGGAATGTTATACTTTTTTGCATTGCATCTTAAATGTTCTACAGCAGGCTTGTCCTTAAATTTGGCCTTTTTCCTGCCTTCTGCTCATCCTTGAATACCCATCTGTGACTGACTTTAGTGTTGATCGATAACTGCCACACCTTCCCTTTTCTACCACTTCAATAACAAAACATTATGAGGGTCCTAAGTTGTCTTTGTGCCTCACCACTTGTTACCCCCTTTCTTTACATGTATTTCACTGACACCTTCAACCCGTTCACTTAGCCAGTTCCTTAACCCAGTCTAATGATGTCTTTCATTTTTGTATTTTGTGATTAGAGGAATCAAAGGATCAGATTATTTCCTAGCAAGTTAGTTCCACTGACTTACCCCCCCCCCCATCCACTGCCCTTGATATTCTATAGCAGCTGCTCCCAAAAAAATATGCACTCAGTTAAACTTCTACAAAGCCACAAGGTTCTTTGCACTTCAGGCTTGCCCAGTTAGTAGCAGACATTTTCTGATGCCCACATTAAAATGCATGCATCAGGTTCTACTTCTGAGATCTGCGAACCATACTAGAATAGTTCAAATCATACTTATTCTTAATAAAATCTATATATCCATTGGTCTATCAAGTATCAGATGCATTTCCATAGCTAAAGCTGTCTCCTAGTTAATGCTAGGGCTGCTTTCCTTCGTTGTATCTCATTTCATAAATTATGTGACTGCTATTGCCCACTTCTAGTTTACAAACGTATGTCGTCTCAATGCAATAAAATCTTGGTTTATAACAGCAGAGAGCCATCTTGTTAAACAGTCCCAACTATTTCATCAGCTGTGCTGAAAAAGCAATAGGAGCAAACCTAGTGCCCTCCTTAAAGCAAGTGGTACCTGTAAATATAAAGTGAACCCAGGTCTATTTATTGTCCTTTAAGGTTACTTGGGTCAGTGTTCTGCTCTTGCTTTACCCCCATATACCCTTATGTTGTTATTCTTATTTTTTTAATTTCTCCAAATCTTTTGGGTTTCTAATACCATGACTAGAATGGACCCATTCCTAAGTTAAAGTAAGATTAAAGTTCACAAAATTAGTATTGCTTTACTCTTTGATGTCAGCCAAACGTGCTCTTGGCAGCACCTGCAATGTGCCCAGTAGTGACTCCTCCTGCAATTCGTATGGAGTTATATGTATTGGTATTGCATCTAAATATGATTGTAGACTCTCTTTTATAAGACATGTTGCTCCTACTACTATTGGCACTATTTGAGTATCTTTCTTCCACATTCTTCTCATTTCTGCTTGCAAATCATGATATTTTATTACTTTGTCTCTCTCTCTCTCTCTCTGTACGCAGGACACTGTAGTCACTGGGTGTGGCGATTTCAGTGCTACCTTTGTCTTCTTTTCTTGGACCACTAAATCCTGATGTCCTTCAAGGATGCATCTGCAGTCCTTACAAATGGGTTGTCCTGTCATCAGGCAGCCCTTCGGTCGGCCGGATTCCAAAGTCTGGGTCTGGCCTCGGCTGGTGTCGCACTTCACCCGACGTTATAGCTGCAGTTATTCGGGTATAAAGGCATCAGCCGACGCCATTTTCCTCAGTCTTTCTTGCCGCGTGGCGCATGAAGCAGAAGCTGTTCGCAAGTGCCGGTCGGTCAGAACCAGAGATTACTACTACTGAATAATTCTACTACTACCGAAGACTTCTAAAAAGCTAAGTACCTCGTTGGGGACTCTTTCTTGCCTCAGTCGATGTCAGAAAAAGTGAATAACTGTTTAACTTGTGGGAAACAAATACCTCATAAAGATTTCCACTCTTACTGCTTACCTTGTTTAGGCCCAGACCAAGACGTAGCAGCTTGTCTAGCCTGTGCTTCTTTTAACCGGCGGACGCTTAGACGTCGGTCGGAATTTGCTGAGGAGTTTTTCGCTCGATTTTTGACATTATGCCGCCGGATCCTCCGACTACGCAAATATCTAAAAAGCGCAAGGAAAAAGACCGACACTCGCGGTCCGTGGTTTCGGCCAAAACCGCGGTTAAGCCGACCACGAGTGTCTCTGTTTCGGCTGAAACCGAGCAAGCGGTTCTTCCTACAGCCGAAAACTTACCTCCTACCGAGGCCTCTTCCAACCTGGTGGAATCGGCTTCTGAAATCCCTCCTGCTCTTGCAGTTTCTCAGGAATTATCTGACACTATTCCCTTGGATATTTCAACCCCTGCACGTGGAGCTGCTAGGCCACCTGCAACCATGTCCATTAAGGCCTTTGCCAGGGCTAAAGCAGCTAAAACTACTAAATTTCTGCCAAAAACCCCCTCCCCTCTGAAAGGGAATCCAGGTCCTTAGAGAGATGGGGTAAAAAAGTTTACACTTCTGCTACTCTTTCAGCTAGGGCCTTGAACTGTCAGTTTCACATGATCCAGTATCAAGAATTTATGCTAGACCAGTTAACCAAAAAGCTGTCCTCAGATGAATCATTAGACAAAAAATCTGTTCAGGAAATGGTACATAACATACAGCAAGTCAGTAACCATTCCTTAAAATGCGGCTATGATGCACTGGAGGCTTCCTTTAGATCAGCCATGACTGGTACAGTTATCAGAAGGCATGCATGGTTAAAAGAGCAGGCCTTACCAGACCATGTCAAATCAAAACTACTAGATGCTCCTATGGACAAGATCAATTTGTTTGGCTCTCCTGCACAACAGGTGCTGAAGAAGATGGAAGAGAAGGCAAAATCTGTCCAAACAGTGAAAGATTTCTTACAGGTCCAACCTCCAAGGTTTAGCAGGAATTGGCCCTCCAAGAATTGGTCCTTTCAGACTCCTCCAGAGCTCAGAGAAATAGGCGTTCAAGAGGCAGAAGTCAATCCAGGGGTGCCTACAGGACGCCAGTGGCAGGGTAACAACCAGCGAGGTACAGCCACAGACACAGCCACCACCACTACTACAGGACAATCACAGTGACTTGGCTCTGGCACCGCCTACCAGGGAACAACTAGAAGCACCCTTAGGCGGAAGCTAGCTTTATTTTCAGTAAACTGGCATTACATCACAAGAGACAAGTGGATTTTGCAGACAATAGACCAAGGTTACAAGTTTCACTTCCATACTCTACCAGGGAAGAGAGGAATGCCAAACCTACCTCCAAATCAAAAGGCAGAAGCTCTAAAACAAATAACTCAATTATTAAGGATGAGAGCTGTGGAAAAGGTACCATCTATGGAGCAAGGACAGGGATTTTACTCCAGACTCTTCCTGGTACCAAGAAAAGAAAGCAAATGGAGACCTATTCTCGACCTGTCCGCTTTAAACACATTCCTCATTGTTCCAAAATTCAAAATGCTGACCCTACAGCAGCTTCTTCCCATGCTGGGCAAGAAGTCTTGGCTGGTAACTCTAGATCTCAAGGAGGCATACCTGCACGTCCCAAATTGCAGAAGATACCTCAGATTTCTTGCAGGATCAGAGCATTATCAATTCTCAGCATTGCCCTTTGGCTTATCTACTGCGCCCAGAGTGTTCATGAAATGCCTGGCATCAGTAATTGCTCATTGCAGGCTTCAGGGAATCCAAATCTACCCTTACCTGCACGACTGCCTGATACAAGCGGACAACAAAAACAAGCTAGCAGAAGACTTGAAAAGGGTCATTTACCTACAAGCCCTGGGATATACAGTCAATATAAAAAAGTCAAGACTAATACCATCCCAAAGGATAACCTTTTGGGTGCAGAGCTGGACACAGAAACAAATGGCATTCCTAACAGTAGAAAACAGGAGCAACTCCTCTCTACTTCTTGGCATTAACAAAGCAGAACCATCTAACAGCAAGAAAAGTCCTGCAAGCCTTGGGTTTCATGGCATCCTGCATAATATTGGTTCCACATGCCAGACTGCATATGAGAAAGTTACAGTGGTACCTAAGAAACACAAGCACAGCCTAGAAACCCAAATTCCAATAATTCCATGCCTGAAGCAAGAATTCCAATGGTGGGCTCAGGCCTGTCAATCAAACAAAGGACTGCCCTTCCACAACACTCAACCCAGCCAAACCATCACAACAGACGCCTCAGACCTTGGTTGGGGGGCCCACATGCTGGACAAGTGTATACAAGGTTTATGGTCTCAAGACCAGCTACACCTACACATAAATCAAAAGGAAATGCTGGCAGTAAAACTGGCAATTCAGACATTCAGACCATTTCTTCAACAAGGTCAACTGTTGATAAGGACAGACAACACCACAGTTATGTGGTACATCAACAAACAGGGAGGCACACACTGCCTCTATGCCGGATGGCAATGGACCTCTGGAATGTGGCCCTGAGCTACAACATTCAGTTACAAGCATTTTTTGTACCAGGAAAAGAAAACATTCTGGCAGACATACTAAGCAGAACTACCACGGATGCCCACGAATGGATGCTGCACCCGGACATCTTCAAAACCATTACGAGAAAATGGGGACTCCCAGAAGTAGACTTATTTGCATCCCCACTCAATCACCAACTAAAGAAATTCTGCACAAGGACATACCACCCACTTGCTTGGAAGGTGGACTCCCTATCTTTCAGTTGGAAAAACCTGACAGCATATGCATTCCCACCACTTCCTTTGATGCACAAGGTGCTATTGAAGATCAAAGAGGACCGTCCAAGGATCATTCTGATAGCTCCAGACTGGCCAAGACAACATTGGTACCCATTACTGAGGAGCATGTCTCGGGAACAAATATGGCCCCTGCCCCTAGTTCCCTTGCTGTTAACACAGAACAACTACAACACCCTGCATCCAAACCTGAAAACACTGCAGCTGACTGCCTGGAACATTGCATGAGACCAATTAACCCAAATTTATCCCAAAGGGTTAAAGACATTATCTTGGGGGCTCGCAGACCCTCAACAAGGAAAAATTATTCAGCAAAATGGAAAAGCTATCTCATTTGGAGTACTGCAAAAGGAGAAAATGTGTCACTGGTAAACATAGCCAACATCCTGGAATACTTGGCAGAGCTCTTCCACAAAGGCCTGTCCTATTCTTCCATTAAGATTCATGCATCAGCTATTTCAGCAGATTACGACTTGGATCCTCCAGTCTTCTCACATCCTCTGCTCAGGCAGTTTCTGAGAGGAATTAAAAATGTAAAACCACCTAGGAAGCCACCATTGCCAGCATGGGACTTGAACTTTGTGCTAGAAAATTGACACTCTCCTTCGAACCAGCAGCAACAGCAGGATTACAATACTTATCATGGAAAACTGCTTTCCTGCTGGCAATCATTTCAGCTAGAAGGGTATCTGAGCTACAGGCATTAATGGCAGTACAACCCTTCCTGATCTTCCATCAAGATAGAGTGTCCATGAGAACAAATCCTACTTTTTTGCCTAAGGTGGTCTCCAGAGTATCCTTAAATCAGGCTATCCACCTACCTACATTCTTCCCCAACCCACAGAACAGGGGAGAAAGACTGTTGCACACCTTGGATGTACATAGACAATTACGCTACTACCTGGACAGGACCAAGGACAATAGAAAAACTGACCAGCTACTTGTAGCATATGCAACAGGAATGGAAGGAAAAGCAATTTCAAAACAGACAATCTCTAAGTGGATAGGAAATTGCATTAGATTTTGTTACTCCTACCATGGGAAGAAAACTCCAGAAAACATCAGGCCTCACTCTACAAGGGCTACAGCCACTACCACAGCTTTTCTACGAGGAGTGGCTACCAAAGACATTTTAGAGGCTGCTACTTGGAGCTCCGTGCATACATTTGCCAAGCATTATAATTTACCTCTATACTCTAGATCCCGAGCAGGTTTTGCCACTGCTGTTTTGCAAGGGATCTTAACTACACCATAATTTTATTTCTCCTCCTCCCCAGTTTGGCTATGGTATTCTACCCATTTGCAAGGACTGCAGATGCATCCTTGAAGGACATAGTACAGTTTTGTACCTACCATAAATGTAGATGTCCGATAGGAATGCATCTGCAGTCAGGATTACCCACCTCCTTCCCTCTGTGGTACTCCTAGGGTATTTGCCCATCTTGTAGCTAGCTGGGGAATCTATTATGGTGTATTTGTTTGTATATATTTACATACATGCTTATATTTTGTTTGTTTCTCCTATTTGGAATCATTTGCATTTATCCAAATTTAGCCTTCCTAGAGGGCACCTGGCATCTGGGGCAAGAAACACTGAGGAAAATGGCGTCGGCTGATGCCTTTATACCCGAATAACTGCAGCTATGACGTCGGGTGAAGTGCGACACCAGCCGAGGCCAGACCCAGACTTTGGAATCCGACCGAAGGGCTGCCTGACGACAGGACAACCCATTTGTAAGGACTGCAGATGCATTCCTATCGGACATCTACATTTATGGTAGGTACAAAACTGTACTTTTTCTAGCATCTATTTTTTGTACTGTTGGTAGTGTATGATCCCATGTGATGCAGACTTCATCATTTTCTATGATGCTTTGTGGTTCATGTTTCCAGCATTTTTCTGCCACTTCAATACCATAATGTTTGTACAATCCCCAGTGCAGCAGTCTCGCCACATTATTATGCCTTCCATTATAAAGTCCTTCTGCCATTAGTATGTCACAAACATCAATGAGGTGTGCAACTGTTTCCAATTCTGTTTTGCAAAACTTAGATTTGTCTGTTTCTCCCACATGTTCAATGGATTTTGTAAACCAACGTGTATGTAGTCCACTGTCTTGTGCCGCCAATATTAACCTTTCATCTCTTGATTTTAATTCACATCTCCTTAACCATTCATGTGTTCGTTCCTGTATACTTGCAACTATATTTATGCATTTTCCACATTTCTTGCCTTCTGCTCTGGTCCTTCACCTTGTATTCTTTCTTTTGCTTTTTGGCACATTCAGTTGCTGCCTGATTTTTTATCTACTTCTGGTTTGATTTCCATTCCTGCTTGACGCCAATATGCTTCTGCTAGATTAAGCAGAGAAGTCATCTTAAATTTATTCTCATGTTTCATAACTTTCACTATGTTTGGGTCTTGTGAGGTCAGCACATGTGTGGAGTCCCACAACTGCAGATCTATACATGTAATCAGTTTCAAGGAGACCCATCCCTCCTTCAGAACTGGGAATAATAATCTTGGTATGCACTGATTTTTATAAATCATTTGGTGAGCATGAGGCATCCTTCTTGTTTTCCTGTTTAATCTATCCAACACGTTTTGGAGCCAGTCAGTCACTCCATTATTCTTACTATGAGCTCACAGCATTGTGGGGGAAGATAGATTTAAACATGCTAAAAACAGGTATGGTGTTTCTCTTAGATGTCATGATATTAGAGTCTCACACATAAAAATGTGGTCCTATATGAGCAGCTACAACAGGTAGCAAGCAAAATATGACCTAACATCCACATTCAAGCTACACAGCCTAAGGATTGTCATCTTAAATATCACAAGCAAAACTATTGAAGGAATGTGCAAAACAGACCATATTAATATCTGCTGTTTTCTCTTAACATAGTCAGAGAACCATTGCTGTAGTTTTCAAAAGAATGCAGCCCTGACTATAAATGAAGCTATATTCCATACTTAACTTGTGTGCGCATTCCACAGTTAAGGTGTACAAAATATCTACACTGTAGTTTAATTCCATAGTTCATGTATGCCAAATGCATGCATAACACACAATGCATATAGTATAGTAATTAGTTGTAAATGTTGATGCATCATCTCTCTCTTGTATTTGCTATGGGTTCCAAATGTGATCGGTATGGGTTTTTATATCACTCCCGGTGACCGGTAAACAAATAAATGAGTAAAACTGCACATCTGCATAACTGATGAAGATGAGAAAATGTTTGTTTACCATCTGATGGTCACGTAGTATTTATATTTTGAGGATCATGTAGAGCAAGGCTTACGCACAACATCTGGATGTTTGCAAACTTGAGCCAGTGGTAATGAGCTTAATATAGCATGTATTGTCTTACACAGATCATACAGTCTTATACCCAGGGTCTGAGTCAAGGAAATTCCTGTGCGGATCTGTTTTAAAGTAAGGACAAAAGGGTGACTAACAGGCAGTGTGCAAATGATCATGGTCAAATTAATTTACATGTTCATGGAATGTTGTGAACATTGTTGTATTATGTAGGCCCACAAAATTGTTTGCTCATTGATCAAGAAATGTCCGCTACTAAGTAATAAGGGTGTTTCTTGAGGTCTAGTCTGTTATACTTATAGAACTTTCTCTTTTTCAACAGGTTCTGTACTATAATAATGAACCCTACCCTCCTGTTTCAGGGAGGTTTAAAGGTCGGGTTATCTGGTCTGGTAATTTGGCTGGGAAAGATGCCTCCATAACTATCCGGGATTTGCAACACACAGATAATGGCACATTTACATGCCAAGTACAGAATCCTCCAGATGTGCACGGGATTGTGGGAGAGGTGAAGCTGAGCGTAGTTGACAAAGGTAGGTGAAATCTGAAACAGAATTTCTGTTCTTCTACAATGGAAACATTGTCATATATAATGGCTTCTTTTTCACTTGTCTAACAACACAGTGGCAAATAATGAGTACTTATGATGTGTGCAGCTTGTATTCTGTGTGGATGATTAGAAGCAAAGAGAGTGGGTCTGGCATTTAAAAATTGTCATATCTGGTATTTATAAGGCAGAAGTGGAATCATCCATTAGGGTGCCAGAGTTTGTTCTGTAGTCTTTTAGAGATAACAGATCAGAAAAGTTTAGCATTGTTAGAGTACATCTTCCCAAGTTCAGCTGTCCTGAAAAATGAGAAACTGGTTAAAATAGGATAGATTAAGGACTACAGTGTAGTATAGCTGTTTATTTATGCTTCGTGTCTCTTTTTGCTTGTCTATGCTTTTAGTGAGTTTTGGAGTAAGCTGCAGACATGCATCTTTACCCTTTGAGTTGCATTACTAATGATGAGAGAGGAAACAGATTTGTGGCAGTTAATAAACTTGTGGCCACCATGTCTGCCCACCGTTTACTGAATAAGCAGGGAATCCTAAATATCTAATAATTTCTATACTCCAGCTATTTGTAATAATGGTCTTTTACCTGTTTCATACATTCTTGAATTTAGTCACTGGGTTGTGACCCTTCTAGCTCTTTGTGAAAGCTGTTCTGATCATCCTCTGCCTCTTATGTCAAAGAATACATCCTTGGTAATTCCCTTGAACCTTCCTACTTTGTCCTAATATTCATTCTCTCTCTCTCTTAATTTGGTACTCTTTTGCACTGTGAGGTACTTGAAAGTTTCTTTTACGCTACCAGTCATCCACTTTTCCATGAGACTAAACACCTCTGAACCACACCAAATTCCTTGGTATTTACTGGTATTGAGATCCAAATAATTGGGTGCTATGAGTTCCTGAGTGGCCCATTTGATTCCTGAATTTCTCAGCTTTTTTTTTTTTCCCCAGCTTTTTTTTTCTGACATCATCGCATGCAGAGGAGTGTGCGATAACGTCAGCTTAGTGAACAGCCTGCCCAGCCTGTCAGAATTTGGCCGAGAGGAAGGCTGAGTCTGAGAAGTGTGTTTGTTTATGTTTATACAACTCTGCACATATGTTGCACTTCACACTCGAGTCACTTCTCGCAGTGCATGCTGTAGCATTTCTTGCAGAGAATCCAGAGAGAGAGGGATGGGACACACACGAGTCGACAGAGAGAGCAGCTGACCGCAACAGTCACAGTTAGTGTTTTTTGTTTTAAAATAACATTTATTTAGTTTAGAACTTAGAAGGCAAGGAAGGAGGCAAACCCTGTCCCCAAGCAGCAGAGCAAGAGCAGTCTCATTGGACTCTGAGCTGTGCAGTGGTCATGAAAAAATATATTATTTCTTGTACTTCTTCTTCCCCGGCTCCTCTTCCAGCAGGTAAAATAAAGATATAAAGTAAATGTATTGTTTTGAGTCAGAGTCAAAATATGAATAATGATGCTTGCTTTGATCTGGTGGTGATGAGTTGATGTCAGTGGCAGGCATGGGCTGCAAGTTTAAGATGTGTTACATGTGTAACTGTGTATGACTCTGTGTAGAGAGGAAGAGTAGGGGGGAGATGGATAGCACCTTTTGCTGTCGTGCTGTTGAGTTTGTGGATAAAAGAACTTGGTGGGCATGAACTAAAGTCACTAAAAGAGCTGACGTGTGATGAAACAAGTTATTGCAGATGTGGCAGAGGACAACACTGTTTGGAGGAGGACTGGTAAAGAGTATGCTAGGGTGGGAATTTTAAACTGTGGGTGACGTTGCTGGTAGTT
Source organism: Protopterus annectens (assembly GCF_019279795.1). Taxonomy (NCBI): domain Eukaryota; kingdom Metazoa; phylum Chordata; order Ceratodontiformes; family Protopteridae; genus Protopterus; species Protopterus annectens. The sequence goes on along the minus strand of NC_056741.1, from coordinate 1,341,611,025 downwards.
GTCAGCCTGTCTCTATCTCCTTCAGACGGTACTGGGCTGAACTCCGTGCTCCAACAGACGTGCACCCATGGTCTCCCATGCTTTGTGATTAACATGCTAGTGGAATAGTGGAAGAAGAGAATGAGGCAGTGGCAGTTTTGCCACAAAATTAAGTGTTTAGGTAGTTGCTTTGTCCAGGGGCCATTCAGACTGAATCCTTTCAGAACATACTGACGTAACATTAGAAATGATATAGAAAGCATTGGGGGACTGAATGTTACTAGGAAAAACGTGCAACTGAACAGGTTGGTGAAGTTTCTGCAGCTGTGACTTTTACAATAAGAAATGGGCGGCCAGTGCCCAGCTACCTTGGAAGGCAGTGGCGATGGATTCTTGGTAGCCATGGAAAAGAATGTAGCTGAGCTTACTGTGAGGGGACGGTTATGATACAGCTTCAGTCATGGTCCAGGAGTTCAAGTGCCTCATCGACCAGCATCCTACCTCTTAGTTTCTCAGAGCAAGAAATCTGGACAAAGCCAAAAATACTGGTGGGATAAAGTCCCAAAAATAGGTACCAATTTTAAATATTGCTCCTGTAAACTCAGACAGTTGCTAGAATAACAGGTTTTGCATTATTATATATTTTCTGATGGATATGATGTCTGAAATTTAAATGTTTGCCGCCATTTGTCACTGTTCAATGACTTCAATCTTCATTTTGAGATCCCACAATTCCTTTGGAGTGGGCGAGGTTACATGATTATGTATGCAAATTTTATGATTTGATGTTATCCTAGTCATCATTCATTACGTACGAGTCCAGGATCTGACACTGGATCCGAGCTGGCACACTAGACAACAGCTTAGCTCAAGCTCCTCCCCTCCCATAATGCACTGCTGCCCTCTAACCCCTTAGATCTTGTTTGTCGCTTTAGTCGATCAGACGCAGATAGCTCAGCTCCTCATAGTTTCTGTAAGTAATTCTTCTAATTTGTTTTTTCTTATTAGTTTTTCTTAAGTTCTGTAGTCTAGTTTATGGTAGTTTTTTTTTCCCCTCCTGTTGGTTGTTTTGTTCTGGGTCGTCAGTTGTTTTGGTTTCCTTTTGGCGCCCTTTTCAGTTGTCTGGTGCAGTAGATTACAAGTTCCTTTTCTTGACTGTCCTTTGGATTTTTTGCTTATTTTATTAATATCTTGTTAAGAATTTTTGTTTTTGTTTATAGTTTCCTAGCAGTTTATCATTTTAGTTGCTGGATGGATCTCGCGGTTTCTGATGTTAAGCCTGGTTTTCCTTGACTCTTGGCTTTGGTTGCCCCCATGTCTGAAAAGCCTTTGGGGTTCAAGAGGTGCTCCTCATGTGGTCTGAAGATGCCATTTTCCGATTCGCACCAGGAGTGCCTCTACTATCTTGGTGCTGGCCACCTGGAGGTTGAATGCAGCATTTGTGTTGCATTCAACTCCAAGGCTCTGGTCGGCCATCGTAACAAGCTCCGTTTGAAAGGTATGGTTCAGGGGGGGCCCCTTGGTTAAGGAATCCTTCTCCAAGTCGGGACCCTCTGGACATGAGGAAATCTTCATCAGGAGAGGTTTCCTCTAAGAAACCTAGGCTGTCAGATCCCAGATCCCTGGATCCAACTCCAGCCTCAGCGGTGTCAGATCTGAGAACTTCTAGGGAGTCGACTCCCAGATCCAGGGCTTCCGCTCCCAGCCCTTCAGAATCTGAGAGATTCAGGTTTGACTCCTAGATCCAAGGCCTCCAGATTGAGCACTCCAGATCCAAGCCAAAGCAGACCTGCCACAGATCTGACCCTTTTGGATCCGAGAGGTTTGAGAACTGTGTCCTTGGCCCTCCTGTTTCCTCGGACCTGTTACAGTTGGATCCCATCCTGATTGAGGATCTTTTTCGATTCTGCAGGAGGGGATCATTTATTTTCTCCTCCACATAGGACACGTTCCCCAGACCAGTGAAGAAGGCCCTCGTGATCTCAACATGGGTCTCTGGCTAGGTCCTCAGTTTCCTCCCGATCCTCCAGGACCATCCTCTCATGTGATGTGGACAGGAGGATGCAGTCCTTCCTCAGGGCTCAAATCAAACTGTGGCTCTTGTCTTCCCCAGCCCACAGGATTGGGGAACCTTCTCCCACTCTCTGGCTTCTTTTTCCTCCTCTGACCTCCCAAGGTTTTGACTCAGGAGAGCCGGTGCCTGGCAGGGAGATGAGGGGTGTTACTGGGATCTCTCTTATCCCTACCCCATCAGAGTCTATGGCCAGCCCTGGTCCCCTTCTCATGGGACAGACTGGACAACTGGTCCGGGTTGTTGTCCTGGACTCCATGGGGTCTGATTCCAGTCCAGGCCTTTCGGACTGTTCCCTGCCTCTTAGTGATTTGGCGCTTGGTAGCTCTGGACTGACACTATCTGGGTGGTTGGAGGTTCTGACAGGGTCTGCTCTTTCCTCCATTGTGTTGTTATCAGTGGGGAAGGGGGCCTCATCCAGTCCCTCTGCATTCTGAATAGTGGAAAGATCCCTATCTGCTACCAGAGTGGCCTCCCCTGCTCACATTGCTACTTCCCAGCCTCAGAGCTTGAGTGGACTCCCTCCTCCTGCTCCAGGTCAGCCCATCCAATCTATCCTCCAGGGGGGAGTTTCCTCCATAGGGGCCCCCACCTCTTCTGAGTCTTACCCCAAGCCTCCTGCAGATTAAGTGCCTCGGAAGAGGACATGTAAGAGGAGTCATCTAGCCTTCCTGATGGAGTCTGTCATGGGGGACACAGGTGGTTGTTCTGCCCAGCCCCCATCCTCTGAGGAAGCATGTTTCTAGACGCTTTCTGTACAGGCCCATCTACCTATTGGGTGGCCTCCCCCACTGACCCATTAGTCAACCTCATTGCCAGCAGGGCCTGGAAAGAACCCAGTACAGTGGAACCAGTACCCAAAACAGCAGACAAATTCTTAAGCTCACCATCAGAGAAGGCCTTTTGGTCCAAGGCAGTCCCAGTTGATGCGATTGTGGTAGCTGCCACCACCAAGAAAGAGCTGGCAGAACAGAGTTAATCTGTCCATCCTCCCAATCGTGACTCAAGAGCATTGGACAGATTTAGAAAGCTGGTATTTGCATCGGCTTCTTTCAGGCTGTGAGCTCTAAATTACCTAACTCATTTTACCCATCTCCAGTGGTATTTGATAAAGGAGCTCGCCACCTCCCTCTGAGTCCATGCCTGTGGAGGACTTTAAGTCTGTATCTCCCAAGTTGGCCACTCTTACATCAATAGCTAATTCATGAGGTTACTATCTAATGCTGCAGTGGATTCTTCACAGGCGGTAGGTACAGGCATTGCCATCAGGTATTATGCCTGGCTGAGTTTATGTGGGTTTGCAGAGGCCTTTAAAGCATCATTCACAAACCCCCCTTTGATGGTTCAACTCTCTTTGGACCAAGCGTTAAGGAAACTTTGACCCACAGTGAGTAAGAGGGAAAGACTTTGTCAGCTGTAGGGATCAAATTCTCCACCCCCCCAAAGGTCCTTCTCCAAGACCCAAAAGGGGAGCAGGAAAGTGTGGTTCTGAGTCACAGTCTTCCTTTTAGGAAGCTCAAGAGGATTCCTCTTCCAGGGGACAGGGGAGAGATTTCAATTGTCGACACCACCCTAGAGGCAGAGGAGGCCCGCAAAACCAAGGTTCTAGGGAGCCCATCTTTACAAAACCCTTCCAGTGCCCCTGAAGCATTTACCCGACTGTCCCTCCCTGGAGGCACTCGGGTCAGATGGCTTTGCACCCTTTAGCCTGGGCAAACATCACAAACTATCAATGGGTGCTAAGAATCATATGCAGGGGCTACTACATTCCCTTTTCAGATCCCCCACCAAGAAGCAGAACTCTCCCAGACATGCTACTCAGTCAGGGAGAGTTAGCCCATCTAGAGGTCACCAACCTCATCCAAAAAAAGAGGCATACAAAAGGTCGCTGCAGGACAGAGAGGCTCTGGAACTTACCCCCACTTCTTTTTGGCTCCCAAGAAAACGAGGGACCTGCATCTTATTCTGGACCTCAGTCAATTAAACCCATCAGTCAAGAAGTTGAAATTTCGGATGGTCACTGTAAAGTCAGTTGTGCCCCTTCTGCACAAGAATGACTGGATGTGCTCTTTGCATGTCTAGGATGAGTACTGTCATATCAAAATAGACAGGTGGCCCAGGGGATTTCTCCACTTCGCCTAGGTGCTGATCACTTCCAATTCAGACCCCTGCCTTTGGACTCACCACAGCCCCCCCCCCCCCCCCCCCGCCGGGTGTTCACCAAATGCATGGCAGTGGTGGCAACTCATCTCTGGCTGCAGGGAATTCCAGGTGTTTCCCTATCTTGACAATTGGCTCCTTACAGCTTCCACACAGCATCAACTGGTGGAGAACACATGCTTTCTTCTTTGTCTTTTTGATCAGTTGGGGAGAACAGTGAACCTCGCCAAGTCTTCCTTGACCCCATCTCAACAACTGGAATTTGTAAGCACTCAGTTGAACACAACGTTGGAGATTGCAACCCTCCCCCACCAGACCACCCTTCTTATTTGGTCTCATGTTCAGTCTCTTCTGGAGCAACCCAGCCTCCAGTGTCTCCCATTCTAAGGGCTCTAGGTTGTATGGTGGCTGCCGTTTATCTGGTTCCAAAGACCAATTCACGTTAGGTTCAAGCAAGGCACCCTTTATTACTTGCAGCAAGGAGACAAAGCATGTAGGCACAAGGTTTGTCTGAATTATTGGTGATTAGTATGTTATTTTTATACAGTTCTCTTCCTGTCACACAGAAAATGTTACTATTTTATTGCTGACGTAGTTAGACACAGCTTTCTGTATGTTCTACATAAAATGTTGCTAGACTTATTGCTGACCAAGTTAAATTATTTTCTGTTTTGCAAAACATTTTGAGAAAAACAACCTGGCCTTGGGCTTATTTTAGTCCATTTCACCTTTTTAATTCTTCAATTGTACTGTTCTAAATATGTGTTACATTTTGTCTAGATTCAAGGTACATTTTTAGCTTTGGTACAAGTAATGCTGACTACGGTTTAAACTTTCAAGCATCTATTGCTTTCTTTATCAATAGCTTCTAGCAGCTGCATGTTTTCTCATGGCATAAGCAGAAATTAATATCCCTTTAAGTTTCATGACATTAGCAGTAATGGAATGTCTCTTGTTATTTCATGACATTAGCAGAAATGAAATGCTTCTTGTTAAGTTTCTAATAGCTGTGCAGATTCATGCAGTGTGAACAGAATAAATGTATTAACCCTTTTAAACCTGGAATGCACTAAGCATGCATATTACTATTATACATTTTTCTAACATCCAAGTATTACAGGAGAGTACTACAGTGGACCCAAGCTGTTCAGTGGTCCCCACTTTCCCACCCTCTGTCAGTCTCCATACGACTCATACCAATATGTTGGAGACCTCTCTTGTGGTGTATGTACTCCCCAGATCTCCTGGGGGGCAGACCCTTTTCTCCTCCAGCTCCCACAGCCATGGTGACCACAGATGTTTCCCTCCTAGGGTGGGGTGGCATTTTCAGAGGAAGATTGTCCAAGGGACATGGTCCCAGTCAGTGACCAAGCTGCACATACATGTCCTGGAGATGAGAGCAGTTCTTCTATTGTTGCAAGCTTTTCAGGACTGCTTCCCTCTTGGGACAATAGCAGTTCACACAGACAACATGACTGTTGTGTGGTACATAAACTAGGAAGGGGGCACATGTTCTTATCTATTTTGTCAGGAGGCCATGAGGGTTTGGGAGTGGGCGATGTCCTCAGGGGTACTTTCTCCTAGCAATGCATATTCCTGGAGCATCAAACATGCTGGCAGACAAGCTGAGCAGAGCTATTCTGACCCCTCATAAGTGGTCCTTGAATCCATTCCTGGTGAAGCAGATCTTCCGTTGATGGGGTCAGCTAAGCTGTGATCTGTTTGCTTCCCCTTTCAACAACAAATGCAGCAAATACTTTGCCTTGATCCCCCCAGAGATGTTCTGACTCATGACTGGTCTCCGGGTCTTCTTTATGCCTACCCATAATTACCCTTAATTCCGAGAGTACTTCAGAAAGCAAGATACCACAGGACGCAGTTGATTCTCATTGCCCCTTTTTGGCCTCTGCAGGTGTCATTCCCTCTTCTGCGGTCTCATCTGAAGCATCCCCCTTGGGTATTCGATTGGTTCTGGATCTGATTTCTCATCCATCTCTCCTTCCGCTTCCAAATCTGCAGATCCTCTGTCTGACAGCTTGGTTTGTCCAATTCCAGTAACTGTTGCTAAGCCCAGGCTTGCACCCCCTGTGAAGGACATTAAGAGACTTCATAGAAGCAAGTGGAAGCGATTCTCTATCTGGGCTAAAGGCCAGAATCTAGATCCATTTTTGGTCCCTATTTCTGACCTTCTTCTTTTCCTGACTTCCCTATTTCAGGAGGACGCCAGTTTCTCTACCATTAAAGTCCAGTTGGCAACGGTCTCTAATTTTCATATCAATAATGAGTCTATGTTTTCTTCTCGCCTCTGCAAAGCCTTTTTGAAAGGTGTCTTTTTGCTGCATCTCCCAGTCGAAGACCCATGTCCACAATGGGATCTTGCTCTAGTGCTAGAATCCCTAACTAAACCCCCTTTCAAGCCTTTTGCATCCTGTGATACCAGATTATTTTCTTGGAAGACTGCATTTTTGCTGGCAATAACATCAGTTAAGAGTTTCAGAATTGCAGGTTCTTACCATTAAGTCTCCTTATTTGATATTTCATAAAGACAGAATGGCCTTGAGACCCAATCCTTCCTTTATGCCAAAAGTGGCCACTGAAGCAAACCTTAATCAATCTATACAACTCCCAGTTTTTTTTTTCTCAATTATGCCAATAAGGGAGAATACATTTAACACTTTAGCTGTTCATAGACAGCTCCAGTTTTATTTGCACAGAACTAAGTCTTTCTGCCTGTCTGACCAATTGTTTGTAGCATTCTCGGGTAACTGAAGGGGCCAGGCTGTTGCAAAAATTACTATTTCCTGGTGGATTTCTCAGAGCATTTCCTTCATATATTTCTCTCCTGGTTCTCTGTTGCCTGGACTAGTTAGGGCTCATTCTACCAGGTCAGTGGCTACGTCAGCTGCCTTCGTAGCTCATCAGTCCTTGGATGCCATTTGTGCAGTGGCAAATTGGTCTTCGCCACATACCTTCATATCTCATTACAAACTTGATGTAGTTTTTAGAGAAAGGGCTTCCTATGGCTCCACTGTTCTCCCGCATGTCCTTCCTTGAGGTCACCCAAGAATATCGGTTAGCTGGGGACACTGACCCATACGTGATGAATGGTGACAAGGATAACATCAGATTGATAGTTATGTACTCAACATAGCTTGGTATCTGTGTTGTGCATAGTCGCCATTCATCATGGCCCCACTCTCCTTCTCCTGGAGGTTTGGCAGGAGTTTGGAAGACCTAGTCTGGTGGCGGGTCCTTTTTCTGTCTTCTGTCTCCAGGGCAAACTCAATCTGAGGGGTTAGAGGGCAGCAGTGCGTTATAGGAGGGGAGGAGCTTGAGCTAAGCCATTGTCTAGTGTGCTGGCTTGGATCCGATGTCGGATCCTAGACTCATACGTGATGAATGGTGACTACGGATAACACAGATACCAAGTTATGGTGAGTACATAACTGTTATTAATCAGTGTCCCATTTTTTGGCCAGTTGTACCTACTTTCCATGGACCCTTGTCCAGATTTTTGATGTTTCCAGGTTGAGAGGTATGTTTTATTCTAGTTAGGCTCATGGAGGGGCTGGTGACTTCCTAGCAGTTATAAGGGCTGGAACCAATTCTGGACAGGATGCTAGCCCATTTCAGCATATTTTCTCAAACATGTACACATGCGCATACACACACACACACACACACACACAGACTTGTGGAAACAACTATGGGCAGGTTTAAAGTATTACCAGTTCTCGTGTTGGGCATGTCTTTTGGATACTGAAGAACACCAGAAGCCCTACTGAAAACTCTGTGGATGAAGGAAGGATGTGCAAACTTTTCACAGAAGACACATCATGGAGGAACCAAACTAGGAACAGTTACTGTGTAACAAATGTGCTTTATTATTGCAGAATTGTAATATTCATGGGCAGCAATCTGAAACTGCCAAGAGCAGACTGGGAGAGTCCAGAGTACAGCAGATGTGGAAACTGAATCAGGCCTTCAATAATTAGGGGTTCAGCTGGGTCTGTCAGTTAGTTGAAGGACCAAATTGTCGAAACCCATATGGTCGACAGTTTGGTTCGTCAAACCATTCTGACTCAGATCGTAGTACAGTAGGGATTGTGGAATTTACCCTTTTCCCCACTGTAGTGCGATCTCTGGTTTAAATTATTAGCAGGGGCTGCGTGGGGTCTTGCCCCCTCCTTGCAGAAATCTTAGTGGGTGTTGCGTGGATTTATATTAGCTTTTTGATTTAACTGTGTTGTCACTCATATGGATTTTGACAATGTCATGTGTTTTTCGATAAACTGACGTAGATCAATTCAGCTAGCTAGTGCAGGTCTGTTCCAGAAAGGATAGCATTATGGTGAGGTTCTAAACAATGTAGAGAGGTTTACGGATGTCGAGAGTAAGTCAGCCTTAGTCTGTGGTGAACTTGCCACTGTGTGGTTTAGGGTAGACAGAAAGTAAGAATACAAAGACAAGGATGGCATAGAATTTAAAGTAAGTGCATTATGCTGTAGTGGGGAGCTGGCTAAGGATGAGGTTTGTGCCTGGGAATATACTGATGGGAGTAAATAAGGGTCTGGGAATGGATCAGGCATGGAAAACTCAAGGGCTGTGGGAATAAGCCAGACATGGAAAACTCAAAGGTTGTTGACACAAGTGTGAGGAAGCAAATGGAAGATATAGCCAATGTGACTGTGTACAAGTGTGAAGCTAGTAATTAGTGCAAAACATAGAGTACACAAGAGAGGAGGCACAATACAAGGCCAACAGGCAATACAGGTGGTGAAGGCAGCAAAGACACAATTTGAAAGGGAGTTGGCAGAAGGGATCATGAAGGGTAACAAGGGCTTTTTAGGTATATAGGGGGAAGGAGGAAGTAAGAACAGATTTGGCCAGGCTAATTAAAGATGACAGGGAGCTCACTGAAGAGCGTGGAAAAAGCAAACGCACTGAATGAATACTTACATCTGGGCTTTAACACCAGCTGAGGGTGTCCTACTGCATGGACAGAGCACGAGGAACTAGATAGGCAGCTGGTTGTCATTAAGCAAAAATAATCGCAAGGACAACATGGACTGCTACCAAAGTTCACAGGAGTCTGTCCGTTGTGTTGGCAGATTGCTGGCAGAGATCTTCAACAGATCACTGGCTAGTACAAAAGTGTGGGAGGACTGTATGTTAGCAAGTATATGGGGGGGGGCAGGAAGAATCCAAGGAACTGTAAGCCTGTTAGCCAAATCATGGAGGAAAGAGATGTCAAGGAGAGTATCCTAGTGGGAAGGCTAGTAGCATTTCTAAAGGAAAGTATTCTTCAGGACTACATACACCCCAGATTCATACCCAGGTGGAACAATCAGTTCAAACCTGATCTAGTGTTATGACTGGGATACAGCTGAACTTGAGAGGATTGCCACTAGACATAGTCTACCTGGAGTTTAGGAAAACATTTGTCTCATTCTTAGAGGTCTTTGATAAGAAATTGGAGAGATTTGGGGGGTGGGAGGGGTGAGATAAACATGAAGACTAAAGAACTAGATTTCTGCAAGGCTGAATGTAGGATGTATGGGGTATGGTGAGAGAGACAGAATGGCAGGAACTGGTAAAGCAGCTATCGCAACACTACAGGGGTCAGTTCTGAGGCCAGTGAAAAGATCAATTTCCTTGCTGATTGACAAGTTAGTAGTTACAGAAGTAGTGGATGGAGAAAAGAGTCTAAGAACGATCTGGGAAGGTTTAACCAGTGAGCAGGAAGATGGCAGTTGAGGTTCATTGCATTGCGAATGCCATCTGTGGAAATGGAACTGATAGCAACAAAGCAGGAAGAGTAACTCTGTTCAGACCACATCTGGACTGTACTACCAGAAGTAGAGTGAGATACCAGTGAAATCTGCAAACAGAATGCTGGAAGGATTGGAGTTGGTAGCAAAAGAGGAGGAAAAGCATCTGGGGGTGTTTATTACTCCTGGATTAGTCCATCCATAGCAAAATGAGAGGGTAGTGGCAGCAGTTAACCGAATGATAGGGTGTAGGCCCAAGGGAACTGACTCCAGAAATGAAAGGTCAGTGCTGCTGGTCTTCTGGGATCTGTTCAGCTCAGCCTTAACTACTGTGTGCATTTCTGGTAGAACATGCAAGGAAACTTCAGGCTACTGGAAGAAGTCCATAGGAAAAATACCAAAAAGATCCATGGGATGTAGTGGAAGGAATATTACCTAAGAGTAGAGGAACTGGAGCTATTTTTGATGGGAGAAGAACTGAATGTCCCAATACTGGTGTACAGCATCCATTTGGGGAAATTGGAAGGGTTATCTTGGCAGAAAATTGTAGGTACTAACTTACTGTGAAAGTACTTATGAGTATTTCAGTAAGAATTGTAGCATTTGCATCCTGCAGTAAATGACTGATATGTCATCTGTTCATATAACTTGCTGTTTAATTTCACGCTTGTGATTATTTTAAAATTTCACTTTTTTTTTTTTCTGCTCACCACCATATATCTGCAGTAAGTTCACACCATCCAGGCAGGTGGTGGGAATGATGGCCTGCTGTTTGCATTGTAGTGCATTGCTCTGATACTCTGTTTAAATTGTAACAAAGGGTAACTGGTAAACTCCCCCATTCAGAAATACCCCTCTACAGCAAATCATTCAAAGAAAGCTGGAACAATACTGGGGTCAAAACTATGTTTGCAGCCTGGCTGTGGGTGTGGTTATTACTGGTTTGTGAAAGAAGCTTGAGTCAGGGTGTATTTACTGCGCAGATATGCAGAACAAATGCATGTGCATACAGACACACACATGTCCTCCAATTGTGTCTGATGTAAGAAGAAATTTTTCAAAAGAGAAAATTTGTCTGGCATTCTTTTTTTAAATGAGAAGCTGAAAAAGTAAGTGGCATTCCTCACTTTGTCAAATGTCACTGCACAAAATGACCTATGCTGCAGGTACTAGAGGAAATTGCATCACACTGCTGTATGACACTGTTTTGTCATTCCTTTTATGATTTGTGATGTCATTCTTCAGTTTTGTGCAGCAAATCCCTATCCAATGACTGTTCCATGTTTCAGGCAGTGACTTCTGCATGGATTAATTTTGCCAAAGTTCACAGTTCTAAACAAATCTTTTTCTGTTCCCTAATGCTGCATTTATTAATTGTAAGATATTAAGTGATACAAAAAAAAAAATTGTAAAGGATGCAGAGAACATGTATTGGAAATGGAAGTCTATCAAATTTTTGTGGTGACACAAAGGTGGAGGTTGGTGTGTTCACTGAGCTGTGCAGATGTTCTTCATGTTTCACTGTTGCAGTCATCACCTGTGGGTTGTCCCTGCTGTGGTAGCCCTTGTTCAGCTCGAATACCAGAGTCAATGTTTTTTTTGCATCGGCTGCAGTCACCTGTCAGGTCATCAGTGCTATAAAGCAAGGCAGCCGACATCATTACATCAGTCTTTCTTGCAGTGGAGCCCGTAGCAGAAGCAGTTCGCATGAGTGCCGGTCGGTCGCTACCAGAAGTTGAATTTCAGCTGAAAACATCTAAAGCTAAGTACCCCATTGGGGATCCTTTTTTCTTGCACTAACCGATGTCTGAAAAAGCAATTGTCTTGCATGTGGAAAGCAGATCCCACACCAAGACTTCCATTCTTACTGTGTCACTTGTTTAGGCCCAGACCACAACGTCCCCTGTTGCCAGTTCTGTGCCCTCTCTTTAATGTGAAAACCGTTTGCCATAGAGCTCTTTTTGTAAACAGTTATTTTAGTGTTCCATCTTCACATTCTGATATGGCATCAGTCAGCCAACAATCTGTGGACATTCAGAAAAAACGTAGAGATAAAGCTAGAGACAGACCACACAAGGCTAAGCCTTCTGATGATGCTACCGCTAAGCAGGTCGTCAGTTCTCCGGAATTCAGTGTGGCACTTTTGCAGCCCCTGATTCCCAATTTGATATCTATGCAGGCCTCTACCCTTTCGGAGTCTGGTATGCCACAGAAATCATTGTCTTCCGAGCCATTGGCAGTCTCTGCCTCAGTTGGGTTTGGAGCTGCAAAGCAGGCACTGGCTTCTGAGGAGGCCCTTTTGCACTACCGAATCTAGACAAAAAATGACAACTTCACATCCGACTACCCTTTCTTTCAGACCAATGGATTCTCTCAGGCCAAGAAGCCAGGTCACTCCTAGGAAATCTGCTTCTAGCCACCATCTTTCTACTGCTCCACCACCCCAAGCACAAATGCTTAAAATGGCGGAGGATCTCATCTCCCTTATCCAGGGTAGTCAGGCCACCACTTCTAAAAGGAAAAGGCACCCTTCCCCAGAAATTATGACAACAGGATTCTGAGGAATTGGACTATTCAGTTATTGAAGAGGAACAGCATCCCTTAACTGCTTATGAGGATTCAGATGCAGAGGAATTCATCCCTTCTGCCTCCCCTCCAGAGGATCTTTCCTTTGGGGAAACCCTTCACTCCCTCAGGGAACATTTCCAATGGGAATTTCATGACTTCCCACAGTCTAAGAAAAGACTTAGAGTTTATGGACCTGCCCAAGCACAGACCTCTGGGCATCCCCCCTATTTTAGAAGTAGTGGATGGTGTTTTCCATGAATCCAGCTTAGCCCCTGACGCCCTCCCTCCTGCTCCCAGTAAACCTGACAGGTACTACTGAGTACTGGATTCTCACAAATACCTGTACAGAAATCCTGCTGCAGACCCAGAGGTCATTACACAGGGACCTAAAGGAACCAAAACTAGTTCTGCCAGGAATCCTCTTCCTTCTGACAAGGAGTCCAGAGCTCTGGACAGATGGGGTAAAAAAGTATACACCTCTACAACCTTAGCTATAAGAGCACTCAGTTGTCAGTTCCATATGTTAAAATATCAACAGCACACTTTGGAAAAATTATAACAGAAGATTGCTACCTTTCCTGACTGTGCCAGTTCTAAAGAGTTAGCAGATTTACTGCACTCTGCTTGTCAAGTTGCCAAACACTCATTACAATGTGGATATGACTCCCTAGAAGCCTCTAACAAGGCAGCAGTGACAGGATCTGTTATTAAGAGACATTCATGGCTGAAGAAACAACCTCTCCCTGATCATGTTAAGTCTAAACTTAGTGGTGCACCCCTAGATAAGGAGCACTTGTTTGGGGAAAAAGCAGAAGAGGTGCTTAAAAAGATGGAAGACAAAGCAAAATCTGTTCAAACAGTAAAAGATTTCTTTCAATTTCAACTTCCCTGATTCAGCAGGAACTTTCTAAGTACTGGGCCTTCACTGCACCTAGCAGACAGGGCCAAGGTAAGCAGGGTCAGACCATCCAGGCCCCCCTATCCCAGGGCCAGCAGAGAAGCAAACAATGGACCACTTCCATCGCTAAGGCAGGGAGTTCTAAGCCAACCTTCTATGGCAAGCACCCACAATGACTCCCTCTCCCACCTCTGCCCTCCCATCTCTCATCAAAAACTAGGAGGAAGGCTCTCCCTCTTTAAAAGACAATTGGTTTTCTTTAACAAAGGACCAATGGGTCTTAAAAGATCATTTTAAGACCCATTGACAGAAACCTGGTTCAAGGCTCCTGAGAGCACCCCAGCACTATCAGGTTTCACCTCATATCATGCGTTCCGGCCCCAAAATCTGACAACAACACAGAAGGGGGGCGGTGTCCATATTCATAAAGGACACCCACACCTCAAGCAGGGCTGCAACAGGTGCAATGCAGACCAGGCTCATAAAGGGCACCCACCATAGGCAATGCCAAGTAGCATGTTACAGGCCCAATTTCACCTTCCTCTCACACCACAAAACTCAACACCTGAAATGTATCTCCTGATAAATGTATCTCCTCACACCAAATACCATAACCTTAATATATTCTGGGAAGAAAAATCAAGCCCCCCAAACACTCTCAAGCAATAAACCTGCTAGGTATAAACTCCAATGCTGGAACAGCTAGTCACCATCCTCACAAGAGGGGAAACACATTCAGGATCAACATACTTGAACATGGGATCACACAACACCAACACACACGTATAACACTGATCACAACCCTCACTGGTGAGATCAGATCATAACTTATGGTCCTCATCCCTCAAACCCCTCCCCCAAAAAAAAAACATCAAAAACCGACTTCTCTAAGGTCGAAAACTAGCAAAATCTCGAAAACTACCCCTGAGCCAAGGCCCCTGAGCCAGTGGACCTAACAAACTCACTTACGCTGAATCACAAATAGCAACTACCAACCTGCACAGCACAGCAAAATGCCTGGGCAATCCAACAAAAAACTCTACTCTTGCACACCAGCCCAGCATGGTGGACCCCAGCCATAAACAACAGCTAAACAAAAACTACAACAAGGAGACAAGCTGCTAAACAAATAGAAAAAAACCCTTGAAAGGTAACACACCTTTTGATCATTATAAGTAAACAACTAAGACTCATAAAACAATCCAACAAGGAAAAATTTTGAGAAAAAAAAATCACTCAAAAAACAAAGACAATCATAAGTTCTTCTTAGAATCAATGTAGAGAAGAGGAGGAAACTCCCAGATATGCTCAGAATTAGTTCAAAATGATGTGAAGATTACTGATTAACACACATACCCAACATACTGGCTGAACCAGTTCAGTGCAAACTTCTCCCCCTAAAAAAGGAGAGAGATATCTACCAGGATTGTAGCCCCCAAAATCCCCCACCTCCAGAGCCCAACGAAGAAACTCAAAAAACACCAAAACACATGGGACATGATGGTGTCCCCTGGCCCCTGTGTCCATTTAAACTCGATCCAAAATAAACCCCCCAACCCAAGTTACTAGCTGTTAAATCTTAGCCTCCTCACCTCAGGATAGTCAAGGAAGGGCACGCGCACGGCGACTGTGGTCCCACACAAGGGCGTGCCTCCCACCGACCCTGGTAATACCGGCCCCATTCTTGCTTTGACATCTCATGTTGCTAAAGTAGTGGGAAAACCTTCTACATTGCCCACCTGACATTTAGATCGATGGACATCTCAGATCAACCACGTCCATCGCCACTCATCTCATGGGATTGAGTACACGATGAGTCTGCCCATATCTGACCTTGTATCTGACCCGACACCTTCAGCTCACCAAAAACCCCCTCACCAAACACCAAAAGGATAAAGGGTCTCAAAAATATGTCTTATGCTGCCTGGAACTCCATGAAAGCTCTCTCTCATACCTCATACCCAGAGCTCGCTTACTCAGAGTGCATGCCAGACATATAATACAAGTGATTTGATGAATATGAAATATACTCTACTCAAAAAAGATCCCTCCATCCCACCACAAGGGGCGGAGACTAAACCTGACACGGTTATTTTTAGAATGTGCGTGAGGGAGGGACAAATTCATCAGACAGAGACTCCTGTGAACAAAAAATCCCGCACATACATAGCAGGCACTGCTGCTTTGTCTAAGAGGGATCTGTGACCAATGGATGAGATCGATCGCAGATGGGAATACCCCAGGGATTCAGTCTGCTTGACAGAGGAGCAGCAGCAAGCAATATTTTATTTTAACTAAACTAAAGGTAAGGGGTGTAAGCCACATAACTATGGGCTAGGCTTATAAATGCCCTTGGGCAGATAGCCTAGTATGAACCTATGAACCTATTTCTCAGGGATACAAATTCTGTTTCAGTGAACTCCCAATTCCAAGAGGGTACCCAGACTTGCCCCCAAATCAGTGGGCAGAGGCATTGAAACAGGTCCAAACTCTCATATCCCAGGGGGAAGTGGAACCTGTCCCCTCAGATCAAACAGGCAAAGGCTTTTATTCCAGACTATTCCTTGTTCCCAGAAAAGAGGGCACTTGGTGCCCCATCATGGATCTTTCCTTTCATTCTGAACACTTCCCTGGTGGTCCCCAGATTCAAAATGCTAACTTTGCAGTAGCTGCTGCCTATGCTAACAAAAAATGCCTGGCTAGTGACCCTAGACCTAAAAGATGTCTACCTACACATCGCCATCAGGGAATCGTGCAGAAAATTCCTGCGCTTCAGAGTAGGCTCACAACACTTTTCTCTATGCTGCCCTTTGGCTTATCTACTGCTCCCAGAGTATTCACCAAATGCTTGGCCCTGGCCATAGCATTCTGCAGACAGAGAAATATACAGATTTACCCTTATTTGGATGACTGCCTCATTCAGGCAGAATGCAAAGAAAAGCTGCTCCAGGATCTTTTGTCAAAACCCTCCTAACTTCTCTAGGTTCACCATCGATGAGAAGAAATCAAAGCAAACGCCCTCCAGGACGATCATTTTCTTGGAAGCACTGCTGGACACAGTATCCCAAATAGCCTTCCTATCCCCAAAAAAGCAGAGCTTCCTGCCTTTCTACTTTCCCAGCTGGCTTCCAGAAGTCGCCTCACTGCGAGGAAGTTCCTGCAAGTCTTGGGGTACATGGCATCCTTCTAATTCTTCTGGCCTGGCTTCACATGAGGAAACTTTAGTGGTATCTAAAGAACCTTTGGTGTCACACTCTGCTTCTAGAGACCTCTCTCCCTCTCATCCCCTGTATAAGGCCCGAGTTTCACTGGGGGGCAGGGGCCTGTGCCAAGAATAATGGGCTTCCCTTCATCCTCCACCCTATAGGCCAGGCCATCACCACCTACACTTCAGACATTGCTTGGGGCACACACCTAGCAGGCAGGTGCACCCAAGGTCTTTGGGATGCCCAGCACCTTCCCTTACACATCAGTCAGAAGTAAGTTATGACGGTACAAAAGGCTCCGACATCCTCAAAACCCCATCTCAGGCCAGTGGTTCTCCTTATCAAAACAGACAACACCACAGTACCCAATCTTACCTGACAGCCTCCGCTATGGGATTACAACTAATTGCCCAATACCTACCAGGCATCAACAACACCATGGTAGACCAGCTAAGCAGAAACTTGCTGGACCCCCACGAATGGCAGCTCCACAGAAAAAATCTTTTTGCAAGTCATTCAGGAGTGCAGAACTCCGGAGGTGGATCTCTTTGCTTTGCACCTCAACCACCAGCTGAAAACATTCTGTACCAGGGAGTATCGCCACCTAGCGTGGATGGTGAATGGCCTTGGCCTTCCCCTTGAACTCCCTCTTTGTATACACATTCTCTCCTGTGCCTCTTATTCTCAAGGTACTGATCAAGATAAGGGAGGAGAGACCAAAGACAATCCTCATTGCTCCAGACTGGCCCAGACAGCATTGGTAGCCCTTAATGCACAGCCTGACATTACAGCCTCCCAGGCAGCTTCACCTGATCTCAGACCTCTTGACCCAGGTGGGGAGGGAATGCTGCACAAAGACTTGCAGACTCTCAAACTGTTAGCATGGGTAATACTTTAAAAGCAAACAAGGGGTCTCTGTTATGCAAACAGGTCCTAGACATTATCACAGATGCCAGAAGGTTCAGCACCAGAAAATCTTACACAGGGAAATGGGAAAAGATTCTGCTCCTGGAGGTAGTCCAGAGGGGGCAGTACCTCACAACCTTCCATCCCCCTTATCCTGGACTATCTAGCCAAGTTACTCAATAGTGGCCTCTTCTTCTCTTCTATTAAAATCCATGCCTAGGCCATTTCAGCTCATTTCGATTCAGACCAGCCACTCTTCTCACATCCTTTGATTAAACAATTCCTCAGAGGGGCTTCTAATATCAGACCTCCAGGAAAGCCACCCATGCTAGCCTGAGACATGAATTATGTTTTAGAAAAACTAACCTTAACACCATTCAAACCTGCTGCTTCAGCAGAATTGAGATACCTGTCCTGGAAGACTGATTTCCTACTAGCTATCACTTCAGCCAGAAGGGTTTCAGAACTTCAGGCACTCATGACCACTGAGCCCTTCATCATTTTCCATGCAGACAGGGTCTCCCTGAAGACTAACCCCTCCTTTATGCCCAAGGTGGTATCTGATGTGACCCTCAACCAGGCCATACATCTGCCCACCTTCTTTTCCAACCCTCAAAACAAGGGGGAATGAATTCTACACTCACTAGACATGCACAGAAAACTCAGATACTACCAGGACTGTACTAAACCCTTCAGAAAAACAGACCAGCTTCTTATCAGCTTTGCCCCAGGGGCAGAGGGCAAGCCCATTTCCAAGCAAACCATTTCCAAATGGATATCACACTGTATCCATTTCTGCTACAGACTACATGGGAAACCAACTCCTAAGTCTATTCGTACCCATTGTACTAGGTCAGCCTCAACTTCCACAGCATTCCTCAGAAGAGTTCCCACCAGGAACATCTTGGAAACTGTCACCTGGACCTCTGTCCATACCTTTACAAAGCATTACAACCCACCTCTTTTCTCTAAGTCTAGGGCAGGGTTTGCCTCTGCAGTTCTGCAGGGCTTGCTGACCCATGTCTAGGGCTCCAACTAATCCTTCCACCCCTCTCCTCAGCTTTGGGAATCCTCCCACAGGTGATAACTGCAGTAGTGAAACACGAAGAACATAGTACAGTTTTGTGCACTTACCATAAATGTAGATGTTCGGGTGTATTCACTGTTGCAGTCCTGGTTTCCCTCCCTCCTTCCCCCTTATATCCTCTTTCCCTAAGGGGACAAAAGCTTCCCACGGTGGCTTTTAGCCACCAGGACCACTTTACCATATTTTCTTGTACTTCTGATGGGTTTGCAGTAAGAAAAACTAATGTAATGGCATTGGCTGGCTTGCTTTATAGCACTGACAACCTGACATCAGACTGCAGGCGACAGCAGCTGATGCAGAAAAACATTGACTATGGTATTCGGGCCAGCCGAGGGCTACCACAGCAGGGATAACCCCACATATGATGACTGCAACAGTGAATACACTTGAACATCTACATTTGTGGTAAGTGTACACAACTGTACTTCTCAAACATTTCAGTCTTCATACTGTGGTTATAGAGCCTTCTTATGTTGCATGCCGCGCGTGTAACACTTGTAAGGGGATTTGTTTGCCCCAGACATGCACATGCTAATTGAGAACTGCCATTTAGCAGTGGTTTGCATTGGTATTTGCAACATTGTGCATAGTTATTGGCTCTTGTAGATGGATGTGCCATTGTATAAATGATATAACCATGAGGTGTAAAGGTCACTTGACAGCTGCTTGAGATTTCTGCCTGGTGATTAAAATGAATATGAGGTGGGAGTGTGAAGCAGCAGCTGTATTGCAAGAGGGGGAATTCTGCAACAGCTGACTGTGGCATCTGATGTAAATGCCATCAAATCACCATGCATACATCAGGGATTCAGCTGCATACATACTGTGGTAAACTGCATGACGATGCATTGTGTAATTCCAGTACGAGATACCAACTAAAAAATGCAACTTGTATCAAACTGTTGTTCCACATCATGAGTTTCATGCCTGACTCATTTCATTTCTGCTGTGATTTGTTTCCTTACAAACCCAGCTTAAATTGTCACATTTGATGTGTGCTGTCACCTTTGTAACAGCACATGCAGAATCTTGCCGCTTTAGTCATAACATATATCATAAATTCTACAAGTGTTCAGAAGCATTACATTCACAGACATTTGCCAGACTGCCAGTGACAAATTCTAGTTTTGTCTGACAATGTACCATTTATTTCCCATTGTCTGCCATCTGAAATGTGACAGTGCTGTCTTAATATTAGACTTCCTCTGGCTGTTAGCACACTATGTGACAGTCACTTAATACAACTATCATTTTCATATTAACTTCCTGGACATGCACTCAAGTCAGCATATTAGCCCAGCATAGCTAAATCTTAGCATTTAATCTAAGGAATTTGTAACATGAGCTTTGCACTCTCTCTTAACCTGTCCTAAAGTTTCCATGGTTCTGTCTCTTTTTCTCTCTCTATTCCCAGTGCCCACTTAGTACGTGTTTCAGGTCCATCTTTCTCTAAGTGCTTTCCTGTTGGTTTGCTGTGATGTGTATAGTTACCGTAATAAACTTTACTCCTTTTTTGTTGTTGTGTCTTTCGGCTTATCTCGGATGTTCATCATGCTATACTGCTGCAGTCATCACACTTGGGTTATCCTGTCGTCAGGGGGTTCCGCAGTCGGCTGAATCCCAAAGTCCTGGTCCGGCGTTGTTTGTCATCGCCTCTTCCCTGACGTCAGTGCGACAGGGGTATAAAAGAGACAGCCGACCCATTTTCTCCAGTCTTTCTTTCCGCGCGGTGCCCGATGCAGAAGCAGTTCGCAAGTGCCGGTCTGCCAGCTCCTGAAATTTTCAAATAGAGTTTCAGCCCGAAGTCTTCTCTAAAGCTAAGTATCCCGTTGGGGAAACTTTTCTTGCCTCAAACCGATGTCAGACAAAGTTAATAATTGTATTTCTTGTGGGAAGCAAATACCTCATAAGGATTTTCATTCTTATTGTATTCCTTGCCTAGGCCCAGACCACGACATCTCTGGTTGTCGGTTTTGTGCTAGGTTCAACAAACGTACAATTAAGCATTGGGCAGAATTCGCCCAGCATTATTTTGGCAGAAAATTTAACTATAGCATGCCGTTGGAGCAACTGACATCAGCAATGATTAAAAAACGCAAAGATAAGGACCGGCAGCCAAGGCCAAGACCAGATACCGAGGACTCAGCAAGGCCTGACGCCAGTTCTCCGGTTTTCAGCGAGGCGCCTTCGCAGCCCCTGACTACCGCTGATTCAGAATTTCTGACTGCATCCCAAACCGAAACTGTTGGGCCTCAGGATCCGGTTCCACCTCACTCCTCGGATGCCAGCCCTGATGGGGATCCGGAAATTTTGGAGAGGCCTTCGGTCTCGGAGGGTGTTTTCAAACAGACAACTGCCTCTGCCAAGCCTTATACTAAGCTCAAAGCCCCCTTGAAAGTTAGAAGACTGGGGCCACACTCCCCCCCCCACAGGCCCCTATGCCTAAAAAACAGATGCTTAAGATGGCTGAGGATTTAATTACCCTTATCAGGGGATCCCAACCCCCACCTGACAAAAGGCCTAGACTGGAGGAAGATTATCCTTCCTCTGACCAAGCATCCATTTCCTCAGGCAACTCTGATGACCAGGATTACTCCTTCCCTCCTTATGAAGACTCAGATGCTGAAGAGTCCATTCCCTCTGTCTCCCCCCCTGAAGACTACTCTTTTGGGGAAACTTTACACACCATGAGGGAGCACTTCCACTGGGAAGGCCAAGATTATTCTGACTCCAAGAGAAGACTCTGTGAGTTTCTTCTTCTTCCACAGCATAGACCCCTGGCAATTCCTCCAGTTTTAGACATTTTGGATGATGTTTTCTCTGAATCCAGTTTAAACCCAGATTCCTTACCTCCAGCACCAGCTAAACCTGACAGATACTACTGAGTTCCTGATGCTCATAAGTTTCTATACAAAAGCCCTAATGCAGACCCCAAGACCATTTCCCAGGGTCCCAAAGGGTTAAGGCCTCTACTGCTAAGAATCCACTTCCTTCTGAAAGAGATTCCAGAGCATTAGAAAGATGGGGAAAAAAAGTGTATACGTCTGCCAATTTGGCAATGAGGGCATTAAACTGCCAATTCCACATGCTAAAATACCAACAGTATTTGATTACGCAGTTAAAGCAGAAGCTGATCCCTCAGACAGATAAACTAGATTTGAAAGAGATGCAGGATTTGCTGCATGCAGCAGAACAGGTGGGAAAACATACCTTACAGTGTGGTTTTGATTCATCGGAAGCCTCATGTAGAGCAGCTATCACAGGGTCTGTCATACGTAGGCATGCTTGGCTTAAAGAACAAGCCTTACCAGAACATGTCAAAGCAAAGTTATTGGATGCTCCATTGCAGAAAGATGTGTTATTTGGTGTCAAAGCAGAGGAAGTTTTGAAGAAAATGGAAGAAAAGGCAAAATCTATGCAAACGGTTAAAGATTTTTTACAGGTACAACCTCCTCATTTCAGCAGAAACTGACCATCAAAAAACTGGTCCTTTCCTGCATCAGACAGACCCCAAAGAGGTAGGTACAGGCGCCCAAGGGGCAGAGGCCAGCCACAAGGTTCTTTCAGGCCTAGACAATGGCATACAGCAACTCAAAGAGGTGAAGACAAAAGATCTCAACCCTTCAGGAAACAAACACAATGACTTCCCTCTTCGGCTGCCAAGAAAAATTGCCCTGGCAGCACCTTTGGGAGGGAAACTGGCTCTATTTCCACAAAATTGGCGCATCATAACAAAGGACAAATGGATTCTGGACATTATTACTCGAGGCTACAGATTTCATTTCCACACTTTACCTCGGATAACAGGCATGCCAAATCTGCCTCCAAACCAATGGGCAGAGGCTCAAACGTAAATTTCAGCTCTCATGGATATGAAAGCAATTCAAAAGGTACCTACAAAAGAGCAAGGTCAAGGTTTTTACTCAAGACTGTTTCTAGTCCCAAGAAAGGACAAAGCCTGGAGGCCCATCTTAGACCTCTCAGTTCTGAACACATACCTGGAGGTACCCAAATTCAAAATGCTCACACTACAGCAGCTTCTTCCCATGCTGGGCAAGGAGTCTTGGCTGGTAACGTTGGACCTCAAAGAGGCATACCTGCATGTCCCTATCGGAGAAGATTGCAGAAGATACCTCAGATTTTTGGCAGGTACAACACATTATCAATTCTCTGCATTGCGCTTTGGCTTATCTACTGTGCCCAGAGTATTTATGAAATGCCTGGCATCAGTAATTGCATACTGCAGACAATGAGGAATACACATTTATCCATATCTGGACGACTGCCTGATCCAAGCGGACAGCAAGGGCATTCTATTACAGCATCTGGCTTTTGTAACACAGCTGCTCAGTTGCCTAGGGTACACAGTAAACTAAAAGAAGTCAAAACGAATACCCTCGCAACAGATAATATTCTTGGGTGCCAGCTTAAATACAACGGCCCAGATGGCTTACCTCATGCCAGACAGACAAAAACAATTGACTCAATACTTCAAAAAGATAGCAACTTTTACCCAGCTCACTGCAAGGAAAATCCTGCAGGTATTGGGGTTCATGGCATCATGCATGCAACTAATCCCATATGCAAAGCTGCATATGAGAAAATTACAATGGTACCTGAAAAGTGTATGGTCTCAACACAGGCACAGCCTCGAAACAAATATACCTATCATTCCCTGCCTTCAAAAAGAGTTCCTATGGTGGACTCAAGCATGTCAAACAAACAAGGGTCTTCCTTTCGTCTTACCTCCAGCAAATCAAACCATGACAACAGATTCTTGAGACTACGCCTGGGGAGCACACATGGCAGGACAGTGCATACAGGGCAAATGGTCTGCAAAACAAATGCATCTTCACATCAACTAAAAGGAGATGCTAGCTGTGCAAAATGCACTGACAGCCTTCAAGGACCTCTTGCATCCAGGACAACTTCTAATAAGCACAGACACAACACCACAGTTATGTGGTACATAAACAAACAGGGAGGAACACACTCCTACCCTTTATGCAGACAGGCTATGACCTTATGGAACACAGCTTTGACCTACCAAGTACAACTACAAGCACAATTCCTGCCATTAAAGGAAAACATATTGGCAGACGAATTAAGCAAAAATATGGCAGACCCTCACGAATGGAGACTACACCCACAAGTATTTTCAATGATAACTCAAAGATGGGGATGTCCAGACATAGATCTATTTGCCTCCCCAACAATTGCCAATTACAAAAATTCTGCACAAGGACTTATCACTCCCTAGCCTGGAAAATAGATGCTCTATCATTCAGTTGGTCAACACTGACAGTCTATGCCTTCCCTCCACTACCTCTATTGACCAAGGTATTATTGAAGGTCAGATCAGAGAGACCACAAATGATCCTCATTGCTCCGGACTGGCCACGCCAGCACTGGTACCCATTACTAAGGACCTTGACTCACAGCCCTCCATGGATCTTGCCTCAATTCCCACTACTGCTGACTCAGAAAAACTATCAAACCCATCACAGCCAGCTCAGAACTTTAAATTTAGCTGCATGGAGAATTCCTTAAATTATCAATCAACACTTCTCTCAAAGGACGTCCTGAATGTAATTATGGAGGCCAGGAGGCCCAGCACCAGGAAGACTTACTCAGACAAATGGAAAAGATTTTTTGCATGGCACCAGGCTAAAGGTCAAAATCCTTGGATACCAAACATTCCTCAAATACTGCAATACCTAACTGAGATGCTACACAAAGGCCTTTCCTTCTCCTCCATTAAGATCCATGCTTCAGCCATTTCAGCTCAATATAATACAGATCCCCCAATTTTCTCACACCCTTTACTTGGGCAGTTTCTCAGAGGGGCTAAGAATATAAGACTCCCCAGAAAACCGCCAACACCAACTTGGGACCTGAACTTTGTTTTAGAAAAGTTAACACTACCTCCTTTTGAACCAGCATTCTCAGCAGAACTACAATACTTGTCTTAGAAAACAGCCTTGTTACTGGCTATTACCTCAGCACGCAGGGTCTCAGAACTACAGGCACTTATGGCAGTGGAACCTTTCATCATTTTCCATCAGGACAGAGTCTCTTTACGAACTATAACCCTACCTTCATGCCCAAGGTAGTATCCAGTGTGGCGTTGAATCAGACCATTCATTTACCCACCTTTTATCCTAACCCACAGAATAAAGGAGAAAGGTTCCTTCACTCTTTGGACATTCACAGACAGCTATGTTACTATTTAGATAAGACAAAGATCTTCAGAAAAACTGACCAACTCTTTGCATCATATGCTGCAGGTTCACAAGGAAAGGCTATTTCAAAACAGACCATCTCCAAATGGATAGCACATTGTATCTGCTTTTGCTACTCACACCATGGAAGGCAGTGCCTGTTAATATTATATCCCATTCTACCAGGGCTACTGCAACCTCAGCAGCCTTTCTCAGAGGGGTTCCAACCAAAGACATTCTGGAGGCAGCTACTTGGAGTTCAGTGCACACCTTTACCAAGCACTACCACCTTCCATTATACTCAAACAGAGCTGGTTTTGCCACTGCAGTTCTGCAGGGCATCCTAGCATCACCTAACCCAGTTTAGTACCAGCCACCCTTCCATAGCTTTGGGATTCTACCCAAGTGTGATGACTGCAGCAGTATAGCACGATGAACATAGTACAGTTTTGTACCTAGCGTAAATGTTGATGTTCGAGTGGTTATACTTCTGCAGTCCAGGTTACCCTCCCTCCATCCCCTCTACATTCCAGGGTGTTAGTTACAACTCCATGTACATCAATCTGTTGGATGCATGTCTATATGGTGTATTTGCTAACAGCTAGTACTATTGCTCATCTGCTGAGGTATTGTTGCAAAGCTATTGTATTGCCTTCCTAGTTGGGGGCACCTGACATCTGGGGCAAGAAAAACTGAAGAAAATGGCGTCGGCTGTCTCTCTTATACCCCTGTCGCACTGACGTCAGGGAAGAGGTGATGACAACCGACGCCGGACCAGGACTGTGGGATTCGGCCGACTGCGGGACCGCCTGACGACAGGATAACCCAAGTGTGATGACTGCAGCAGTATAACCACTCAAACATCTACATTTATGGTAGGTACAAAACTATACTTTAGGGGTCACCACAGCAGAACTCCGGTCCGCTAATGTTTGGTGGTAGATTTTTACGTGCCGAGTTACCAGCCCTGATGCACAACCTTCAACGAATGCACGCCCATTCACGCATGCCTCCACACAGAAGATGCTCTAGCTGAGAATCGAACGGGACAACGTCTTGCTGTGAGGTGACAATGCTACCGCAGCACCACTACCATGGGAAACTACTCCTTTTTTAAACACTTTAATTACAAATGCAGTCATGTGTGGTTCATTGTCTTTTTTTTTGTAATGCACCTATTGCATTTCCTCATAGACATCCTCTCTTTGATGACCTTTTGGCCTGAAACACTCCCTTGCCAGATAAAAGCACTGCTATTTACAGGATTTGTTCTAGCAGTTCTAAAAGGCACTTGCTTTGTGTGTGGAAAATTGTGAAAAGTCCTGCTTGTATAGCTAGAACCTGCTTTGGCAGGTACAGTGACCCTTGTTTTGGTGCAGAAAGATTCTAGTTCAGCTTTTCATTGTTTTTTATCTGCAGTTCGTTTCTCTGAGATCCATCTCCTGGCAATTGTGATTGGAGGGGCCATTGGACTAATCATCCTCATTGTACTTCTGGTGACATGCATTAAGTTATGCTGCAGAAGAAAAAGTCAAGACAGCTGGGATGGAGTGGAGTACCATGACTGGTAAGGACAGTGAAAACATTTTAGTATGCACAGTAACTTCAGTATCGCCAAGAAGGCATTGGGCCATTAATAGTGTATTGAGTTTGTCTAGAATGTTTTTTAGAAAGAGAAAAAAAATGACTGTTTTTATTCCGAGCTTTTAATTGTGTGATAAAATATTTTAAGTATGATAGTCGGTGAGCTGTCAGCTGCTTTTCTGCTTCACCTGAGTTTTGTTATTTCAGGATAACCGATACATATTTGTCAATCTTCAGGATGTATATGTCGGGGTAGGTAGGCACCTGTACTTTATGGAACTTAGAAGAAGGCATTGAAGGGTTAAGATGCGTTCTAGGCATGAGGTGGAACATGCACACACATGAGCTGCATTAAAAACAGACTAGCAGTTAACAGCACAGGAAATCTGTTCTTGCGTAGGCAAGCATGTGCTGTCTTAGGGTAACACTTCTAGACACTTTGATTTTCTGGTTGTTTGCATGTACTTCTCCCGGCACTGTTTGTCAAAAGCTTCTATATTATTGTCTTATAACTTCTAGACAAGTACTCCAAGAATATCATCTCCTTTGAAAATATCGGTCTTCTTTCAGTTTTGTATGCAATGCTGTGAATAAGGTCAAACCAGAAGAGCATTGGCCAGTCCAGTTGTCACTGTCTTTAGGCAGTTGCTACCACCCGTCTTTTCACTTCAGTAAGAATCTCTGTTGACTTGCACCACACTGCTTTTTCCACAAATTCTTTAACGGTATCAGACCATCTCTACTTGGGGGGGGGGGGGGGGGGACTACCTTAAGTCAGATAGTTATCTTCCATTCAGTCTCTCATCGATATCCTTCCACCTCTGCACTACTTACAACCATCATTTCTGGACCCCTGACAGTACAAGGTGTCCATCCTTCTATCTTACCCCATCTCCTGACAGTACAAGTTGTCCGTCCTTCTGTCTTACCCCCATCCTTCTTGCAGAATATACAAATAAAGTTGCCTTGGTTTGTCTAAGTAACCCACTTGCTAATCATCTCATCACCCTCCTCTGCATGCTTTCCAGCAGATCAGTGTCCTTTTCTCTTTATGGCCTATACAACTGTGTACAGTGTACAAAATGTGGCTTTACCAGTGGCCTGCACATTGAAAGTGTTACATCCCCTATCTGGGCCAGTAATCAGGGAGCCTGATTCCTCATCACTGACACTGGAGAGGGATGTTCACTTGAAACAAAAATGGATACACACAGTATTTCCAGATGCAGCTCTCTGCATCAAGCACAGTTTCCCTCAAGAGCACAGAGAGAACACACTCGGTCCAGGGTCTGGTTTTCTCTCTCTCTTCGGCCACAGTGAGACTTCCCACTGGCACAGCTGTAGAGTTGAGTCCTCAGCCAAGTGTTCCTCTAACACCATCTTTGTGAAACCAGTGCTTCATGTCCCTGCTCCAAGCAGGTGACACACCTACACTCATGGAGATTTGGTTTACACATACAAACCTGGGAAAGGCTGGAACACATTTACTAGCTATGGTCCCTTCTCCCCACACTATAAGGTAGTTACTGCCACCAGACACTCCAGAGCCAGCTTAGCAAAGCCAGCTAATTTAAGGCTCTTACAAGGCTACCCAATTATATTTTGTGAAATTAATACTAATACAAATTGGTGATGCTTTCACCAATGCATTAAGGGTTTCAGGAGTGGTCACAGTGTCACTGAATAAATATAAGTACTCTCAAAGGTTAAAAAGTTTTCTAAAGGACCAGCCACAGTGAAAAGTTTAAATATATTTAATAATAAATAATAAAAGAACGTGAAAATACTAAATATCTGGTTACAGTAAACACCAGAGTTTGTCACAGGAAAATATTAAAATAACACAGATGAATAGATTCACACACATACAGAAAAACAGTACTTAACTAATCTCACTATATTTTCCTGACTGATCTAAATAATTACTATTCCCTGGACACCTACTAGAGCAAGGCAAGATGAAGAAGGTGAGTTAACCTTCTTTGTCAGGTTCCAAAACCAGAATAAGCAGAATGCAATGAGTCTTCAGTCTAATCTAGTATTAAAACATAATTTTTGTCCTAGATTAAAGAATGACATCTCATACTTCTGGTCACCTAATTTCTGGTTCCCAAACTACCCCCATTGCTATAAACTGAACCAGACTTTAGCACATATATGCTACCATACACACAGATAGAGCTTTGCTGAGATGTGTTATAGCATCTGGAAGCTATAAAACCATAAAACACTTCAACTCCTCCTACAGGAGCTAATAAACCATTCTCTGACACATACATTACAACTCTGGCTGCAGTCAGAACTGTAAGATACAATCTTTATGGCCTAAAGTAAGTCATTTAATTTATTACTGTTTTTCAAAGTTAGCTGGACTGAGATTAACCTCTTGTCTTCCAGTAGCCTCTGTTAAAATCAGTTACAATACAGTCAGGATGCACTGTTGGTACATTTTTAACACAAGCAGCTTTAAAAATACATTTTCAACACAAGCATCTCTACAGATCAGTTTGATATACAAATAGCATATACTTAAAAATTTTCAGCTAGCTGTGCTGGCATATGTTATACATCTACTGCCATATTTCTCCTGGCATAGCTGGCAATACCTTTCATCGCCACAGAAGGTATACCTAATGTGGCTTTATCAGTGGCCTATACATTGAAGGTATACCTAATGTGGCTTTACCAGTGGCATATACATTGAAGGTGTATTAAAAAGCAGGTGAGACCTCATTTTTTATGAATGCTGCAAACAATTACCATTTTTTATGCACCCCCTAGTCAGCAGTGCCTGTTTCTGTTCTTTTATATTACTTTCATGACATCCTTATTAATTTGGGTCTCATTCCCATAATTTTCCACCAGTCTCCTGGGTGACAGATTATGAGCGGTATTACTTAAGTCTAAATATGGGCTATGCACTGGATTCCCATTGTGAGATTTAACCTTGTTCCAGTCCCAGAATGGCTTCATGTTTACATAGGAAGACTTTTGTTGGGTAAAGCCATGCTGTTGCTCTCCATTGAGGATAATGGCTTTCAGGAATATAACCACTCTGCCCTGCAGAATTATTTCTGTTGGGTCCCTGGAGATAGAAACTAGATTAACTGCCCTGTAAATGTCTAGCAATTTATTGGTTCACCCTTCCAGCCATCTGTGTAGGGAACTAGCTTACTGGTATCATACCAAAATCTAAGGAAAAACTGTATGGCGTATTAGCCTGTATTTGCAAAGAACAAGGGCTCAGGTGTCTGGGGCAAAAATGTAATCATTTTCAGTGGAAGTCACTGCAGGGTAAATTTTACATTTTCCTGATGTGCAATCACATCATAGTTGTGTAAGTAAAGGGATTACAAGGGGAGTTGTTCCCACAGAGAAGTAGCTTTTAACTTCTGCTGTAAACTTACTGCACTTGTACCTGAAAAGCCACCTTTTGCTCACATGACAGAGAACCACTATATTGCCTGACGAAATTATCTACAAATATTTTAACTGCCTTGTTATTACCCAGTCCAGTGTGGCAAGTCCCCAGCACCTGTAGCTCTCCACTCCTCTGCACTCTTTCCCTAGTCACTGGCCTATCCATCCATCTTCTGCTAGTACCGTGTTGTTTATGGTAAACAGAAGTGAAGACAAGTTCAGTAGTCTGTTCCCTGGTCTCTTGGTATCCTTTTCCAACCTATATAGTCTAGTCTTTACTCAGATGTTGCAGTGCTCACCAGTTTACATAAACAGCAAATAGAAGTTATGTCCTTACCATAACGTTCCATGTGGAGTGTTCATCTCGCCTTTGTTCTTACATGGGCAAGCTCTGCATCGAGAAGAAGCTCGAGACAATCTAATACCCACAATCCCCCTCTGCCTTTACCTCAGATCTAGTTTGCAAGCAAACCAATCTACATAACAGCACATTCATGCCATACATCTATACATACATAAACAGACACATATAAAGTATATGTGAATACCAACTATGTACACAGAATAATGACAGTAGCAAAACAATGCTTCTGGCCAGGCATCAAAGAACGTTCTTCCTGGGAGGAGATGAACACTCCACATGGAACGTTATGGTAAGGACATAACTTCTATATGTGATAGTGTTCAATCTGCTTGTTCTACACATGGGTAGCGTCCCTAGCTCCTAAATCCTGAGGAACTCACGGGAGGACGTTCTTGAGCACAGTGGAACCAAAGGTTGCCCTGTCCCTAGAAACCTTATCTACTTTATAATGAGAAATAAATGTATGTGGCTTAGACCAGGTAGCAGCTGCACAAATAGCATCCAGAGGTAGGAGCTGCATGAGCCAAAGACGTAGATATTGATCTTGTGGAATGTCCCTTGGGTTTGTTTAGAAGGGTTGATTTGCAGACTCATACATAGATTATACAAAACCACTTTGAAAGAGTTCTTTTGGTAACTGCAAGTCCTTTCCTGCTATCAGCAAAAGCCACAAAGAGTTGATCTGTTTTCCTGTGATCTTTTGTTCTATCCAAATAAAACCTTAGCTGTCTGTGAACATCCAATTTGTGTAACATATACTCCATTTTGTTGGAGTGGTTTTGAAGAAAGTGGGTAATTCAATGGACTGATTAATGTTGTTAATAGAACACACTTTAGGGAGGAAGGATGAATTGGTTCAAGAGAAACTCTGTCAGAGTGAAAGATCAGATAAGGGTGCTTGATGGAGAGAGCCTGAAGTTCAGACACTGCCTAGCAGAAGTAATGGCTACCAGAAAGAGAGTTTTCCAGGACAAAAATTTTAATGGGCAAGAAGAGGCAGGTTCAAAGGGGGCAACATTAATTTAGATAGCAACAAGTTTAGACTCCAAGGTGACGAGGAGATCTGACCGAGGTCTAATATGAAAACTCCTTTTAAAAAGGCTTTACAAAGTCTGTGAGCCATGATAGGAGCTCCACATTCTTCCACATGGAAATTAAATGGCAGCCAATTGAACTCTTAGAGTAGCAGGAGAAGCACCCTGATGAAATAAGTCTGTTAAGAACTCTAAAATCTTATTCAAAGGAGCTGTAAAGGATCAACGTAGTGTGCCCAGAATACAAACCGCTTCCATTTGCTAGTATATGTTTTGGTAGTGGAAGCGCCACTAATATGTCCTGGACTGCTGGTGACAAGAGATTAGACCTGGCTAAGTTAGAATTGGAGCAGCCAAGCTGCTAGATGGAGTGACAGGAGCGGGATGGGGAACCCTGACGAGTGAGTCAATAGATCTGGCTCTGGGTCCAGAATCCAGGGTCCCAATGCAGTGAATTTTCAGGAAGGGAAACCAAATTTGACGAGGCCAGAATGGAGCAATGAGGATTATCGTCCTGTGAAGGTTCCTGGCTTTCTGGAGAAATTTGATATCAGAGGAAATGGGGACAAAGTAGCTCCTGCATTTGGCATTCATTGGAAAGATCCGCCACTGACTGTTTTAGAGACCACTGCGCTCAGCCTGTCGGCTATGACATGAGCCCACTGCCAAATTCTCATGGCCTCTCTGCATAGTTGATAGGACTTGGTTTTTTGTTTATGTACCAGACTACCGACATGTTGTCCGTCTGAACTGCAATAGTCCCTAGAGGAAGAAGGGGAGCAAAGTGTTGCAACGCTAGAAACACTGCCCTCAACTCTAGAACATTGATGTGCAGATTGTACTCCAAATTGGTCCATTCGCCTTGGACTGTCTGTCCCTGAAAGATGCCCCCACCCTATCAGGGAAGCGTCCGTGGTCACCGTATCTGTGGGGGTAGTACAAACGGCCTTCCCTGGAAAGGTTGCACGTTGGAGCCACCAGTTTAGATCTGTTTTGCAAGTCTTTGTTATGAGAATCTCGTGTGTTAGAGGTAGTTGTTGAAATGACCATTGAGCAAATAGTAGCCATTGTAGAACTCTCATGTGCAGCCTTCCCAGGGAATTGCAATGAGGGAGGCTGACATGAGGCCCAACACCTTCAGTACTAGCTTTGCAGGAGATTTTCTTGACAAGAGTAGAAGACGATGTGAGTCTGCAGTGATAATATCCTTTCTGGGGAAGCCTCAGAATTAATTGACGGTGTTTAACTCTGCTCCTATGAACAAGATATTTTGTGATGGCTGAAGTAAGGATTTTCCAAATTTACGGAGATCCCTAGGTGAACACACAGTTGAAGCACATAGTCTCTGGCCTGCAGTTGGTGGCTGAAAGGAGCCAGTCGTCCAGATACGGAAACACCTGAATCCCTGACGCCTCAAGTGAGACGCTACCACTGCCATGCATTTGGTGAAGACCCTGGGGGCTGAGGTCAGACCAAAGGGCAGGGCTCGAAATTGAAAGTGACTGGCTCCCAGCCGAATGATCTCTGGATGCCCTGGCCATTTTGATATGGTAGTATGCATCCTCTAGATCTATTGAGCACATCCACTGCCCTTCTGTAAAATGGAAGGATCGATTGAAGCGTGACCATTGAACTTTTCTTTCTTGACGAAAGTATTGAGGTAGCTTAGGTCTAGAATGGGCCTCCAGTCCCTGTTTTCTTTGGAACTAAAAGAACCTTGAGTAAGTCCCGAATCCTTGCTGGTCCGCTGGGACTGGCTGGATGACTTTTTTCTAGCAGCTTTGAAATTTCTAAAGCTGCTGGCTCCAGATGGGTACATCTGGGAGTCTTTTCTTTGGAATGGGATGGGATAGGAAGGGAATGTTGTAACCTCTGGTAACTACGCTTTTACCCACTTGTCTGTAGTTATATTTTGCCAGGTCTGAGGGTATAAAGACCCCGACTGCCTCCAGAGCAGGACAGTCGGGCCTCCTCTCAGGAGTGCTGGAAAGGTTTACCAGGGAGTGTTTCCTGTCACCTTGATGTTGCAGACCTCCTCTGCCTCTAGAGGGCATCACCCTGTGTGCCCTGGAAAGACCCTTGGTTTTGTTTCCGAAACCACATTTTCCCACCGTGTTGCCCTTGGTCTGGTTGGGTGGAAAACGGACTCCGACAGCAGACAGAGTCTTTCCCTCTTGTTCACACCGGTAAGGGTCTCCTTTACCTTGGGGCCAAAAAGAGTGGCACCGTCAAATGGGGCGTTGTAAAGGAAGACTTGAAGGCTTCCCATAGGCGCATCCAGGATTGTCTGAAGAGCAATCGCTGAAGTTGCTGCCGCCGCGAGGAAATCAGCCTCATGGACGAGTTAACAATCGATGTTAGGGTATTGCGCTGTCACTTTCTCTGAGACAGCTGCATCTGTAGCACCCTGGAGGGTATCTCCCAACTCTTTGACTAGATCCCTCTGCAGACGTGTAAAATGGGTCAAATAGTTCAGGGACCGCATGGAAAAGCCGCTGAACTAAAATGCGCTTCCCATATCTATCCATCGCCCTAGAATCTTTATTAGGCGGATGGACAGACGAAGAAGACACATCTCCTTTTTCATGGCTGCAGCCACCACCATAGCGCCTACTGGAACTCCTTTAGTAAGGTAGGACTTATCCTGAGGTGCTGTGATGTACTTGTTCGGTTCCTAGGAACAGGTTCCACTGTGTCAGGAGCCTCCCACGCCTTCGAGCAATAAGTTCCATTAGTTCATCAGGGGGCGGAGTGACCCAGGAGGAGGAAGGGCGAGCACCAAATGCCTTCAGCAGAACTGACTCATCCTCAGAAGGGGAAGGGACTGCCAGTCACCTCTCTGTTTCAGGATCTCCAAAATGTCTGAAAAGAGACATCTTCTGAAGGTGACTTAGGGGACCCTCTGACTCATCTAAGTCAGTATCAGATGTTATGGATTCCTGTGGAGAATCCAAGTGTCTCCTCTTACACAGTCTCTTCCTAGGGACTTCTCGGGGAGCATCCGAAGAAGCCTCGAGGAAGAGGGGCACCTCCAGGGGTGGCTGAGACACTGGTGCCCACTTGGATGTGGCCGTGGGTGCAGATGAAGACAAAGGCCCTTTATGGGGAGGAGAAACTGCTTCCACTGATGTGGTTGTCTGGGTAGACAACACCTTCCTCATCAGGTCGAACGCCCCGGTCCCGCATCGAAGAGTCTCCGGTTCAAGAAATGGGAAGAATCCCGACACGGGCACCGAAGGCATCGACAGTCGGAACCAACACGCCGGTTCGACTCTCGCCCCGAACCAAGAACAGACCTCCGACGGAGTCGAGGTGAGGAACAGACCGAGAAAGACGGTTCTGGACCCGAGGGCTCCACAATCAGCAGATCAGCCTCTTCCGCCAAAGACTGAATCGGTCTCGGAGGAGGAATGGATGGAGATACAGGAAGGCCTTCAAGTTTCGACACCAGCTGAGTGGAAACCGAGATAAGTTTAGAGAGGGCCAATGCTCCAGCAGCTTCTGCACCACACGATCCACATCGACATCCGAAAGTTTGGAGGAAGAACGGGTCGAAGGAACCAAGACGGAGCCGACCTCAATATGGCCAAGGAGGGAGCTCCATCACCGGTTCCAAGACTCGAGGCTCAGGAACCGACACCAGTTGAACACTAAGTCTGTGGAACCGGTGATCTAACCTTTGAAGAAGAGCTCGGAGCCGATGACTTGGATTCCTTAGAGGACTTGATGCCTGGTCAGAAGCATCCAAAGCCTTGGAAAGCTGGTTTCAAACCACTGAAAGAGTGACAGATGGAGCAATCCTCTTGTAAGTGGAGAGGGCCAAGGCAGTAGACACAGGAACTATGGTTGTCAGTGACCGACATTTTTTGGCCACACTGACAACGCTGAAACCAGACTTTGCCTTCTCAGACATTGTAGGTAATAAACAATTCCAGAAACAAACACACAGTCAAATCCGGGAAAAATAGTCACAATCAGGTAAATGTCAAATCCGTATAAATTTGTCTCAATATGGTAGTATATGGAAAGGGTGTAGGCCCCATACAAAATACCGATAAAAGGTTAACGGTACCAAAGAATTACGGAACCACAACACAATCACACTAGGTAATACTGACAATATCAAGTTAAATAGAATTCTCAATAAAATACAACAAAAAGTTATATCTTAGCTTAGAAAACCCTCGAGCTAGCTCCCAACGATGCGAATGCAGCAGCGACAAACTAGATCTGAGGTAAAGGCAGAGGGGGATTGTGGGTATTAGATTGTCTCGAGCTTCTTCTCGATGCAGAGCTTCACGGAGCGAGGATCGAACCCATGTGTAAGAACAAACGGCGAGATTGAACACCATCACATTTAATGTTACTCAGATTTTATCTTCGCCTTCTGTGGAGCTTATTTGTTTATTTGTTTTCCTGAAAAGTTCAAGAAAATCATTTGAACTAGTTCTATTTGTATTAGAGACCTAGGGAGTAAGGCTGCAGTACAAAGATGGGATAAACACACACTTACATGCACGCACACACATGTAATTAGAGATTTGCTTAGTGCAGTGTAAGTAGACTGATGACCATAGCGCACTGTAATTAACATATTTGCAATAAATACATTATTTTACTTTTTTTCAAATTTATCTTGACATTTCTTAACCAGGTGTGTCTGTCTGAGTGAAAGCCCATTTTCAGCAGAGGCCTGGGGGGAAAAGCCTCCACGTAATTACAAATAAAGTTACGAAAACAGTTACTTGATGCTGAATAAGTACATTTCAGTGATAAAAAATGAAGACAAGCAAAATATAATATATTACTTTCCAACTTGTAGTTTGGGTAGATAAAACAACATTCACCTGTCATTTTGTGATAGTCATGAATTTCAAAATATTGATTCAACATTCTTATTAGATGAAATTAACTTTACCTGAGCCACATAAATCATTTATTTACATATGAAGTAAACCTACAGTACATCATTCTCAATTTTAAGCACATTTTTTTAAGTATAGTTTTCTTCATTCAATCAAGAATAAGAGTAGCATTTTTTTAATCATGTTTGTATTGTATAAGAAACACATGACTATACATGTACACATCTCTATCAGTGGATTATTATACTTATATTTTCATTGCAAACAGGTTTGTTTAAAAATGTCAACTTAATAGTTATTTAAAGTCAGAAAACTCAATTCTCAGAGTAAAATAAAAGCTTTGTAATTAAAAGGAAGAGACTCCCAACTCTCAATGGGTTTGGCCAGAAAAACCTTCTTTGTGTCTGTCATGACCCCTGTCTCCTAGTGATCGTCTGTCTTTCTGGCAATTTTACATTAAGCTTTTTGGATGATGCTACAAAGTCATAACTGCTCTGTTCTTGTTTTTCAGAAGAGAACATCTGTTTTGTTGGTGTCTTAGATTTAATGGCTCCTATTTTTTTCTTTCCTCACTAGCCTCTCAAAAGACATGCTAAGGCGATACAATTTTACTCAGTTATATACCCGAGTGGCATCTAATAAACACAATACACCTGTTTTTTCTAATTGTCTGCAGTGGATATGCATTCTTGACTGAGGAGGTTAGCATGTACAAACTGTCAGGTGTTCAAGCACAACATTGATAATACTGAGAAAGAAGTGCAAACAACATGTGCACAAGCAAAATAACCCATGTATACTTGGTGGTTTTAATGACTGTTATTACTTACAGAAACATTTTAAGCAAAGGAATATTTATATTTTCGCTTTAAGATTAAATGAACTGTATTGTGCCACTTGACCAGAGTCCATTTGTTATAGGTATCATGCAAGAGATTGAAAAATAAGGGATGAGTAAAGTTAATATTGCAGACCAAAGGAGTAGTCACTAAAATGAGTGAGACACTTTAGAAGAAAGGGGTATGAAGAAATGCTGACATAGAAATGTGGGGAAAACAAATGCTTAGTAAAAATGTGAAGATAGTTTGAAAGAGGAGGGAAGTGATTGCTGAGGAAAATGTGCTGGTTGAAGGTTGTTGTTGCAGTGTTGTATAGGGTTTCATCAATAGATTAATCTAGTTCAAGAAATTTGCATGAACATGCAATAGTGTACACTGCCAACTGTGCAGAGGGATAAAGCCTTGAAAGCAGCCAAGTTAACCCAAGTTCAAATAGTGTTTTAGGCATTTGATGGCAAAAAGGGGAAGATTGTTGTGACTATCATGGAGGGGTAGCAGCATGCGAAGTGTTACTGTTGTGAGCTCTATCAGTGGTCAAAACTCGTGAGAAGCTAAGCTGTTAAGGGGATGAAGAGAGAAAGCATAACAGCACTGTGGGTTGGGGTGGAGAGTTCATGCTGAAGCCATTCCCCATTGCCAGTCAGTCTGAATAGTGATGTCAGTATACTAGGAGTTGGGGACTTACTGCAACGAGCAGGATTTTCTATAGCCTATGATGGCAGGTCTATATTACAACGTCACACTCACAGAAGTCCGAACATTGTAATATCGAAACCATATGTTCGAAATGTGAAAATAGCGAAGCCATGAAACACCGATCCCCCCCCCCCCCAGGGAAAAAAATCAGTGGGCCATTTTCGCAGCTTTGCTGATGTCTTTCAAGAATGCATCTGCAGTCATCACATATGGGTTGTCCTGCCTCAGGCAGCCCTTCGGTCGGCCGGATTCCAAAGTCTGGGTCTGGCGTCGGCTGATGTCGCCCCCTCCCTGACGTCAGAGCGCCTGGGGTATAAAAGCGTCAGCCGACGCCATCTTCCTCAGTCTTTCTTGCCGCGTGGTGCCCGAAGCAGAAGCAGTTCGCAAGTGCCGGTCGGCCAGCTCCTGTAATTCAGCTAAACCGAAGACTTCAAAAGCTAAGTACCCCGTTGGGGACTCTTTCTTGCCTCAGCCGATGTCAGATAAAATTAATAATTGCTTAACTTATGGGAAACAAATACCTCATAAGGATTTCCACTCTTACTGCCTACCTTGCCTAGGCCCAGACCACGATGTCTCGGCCTGTTCCGCCTGTGCTTCCTTCAACCGACGCACTCTAAGACGTCGGTCGGAGTTTGCAGAGGAATTTTTTGGGGCTAGTTTTGCTTACAAAATGTCGTCGGAGACTCCGACTTCACATTTAATGAAGAAACGCAAGGACAAGGACCGACACCCGTGGTTTCGGCTGAAACCGCGGCCAGGCCTACCGTGAGTGTCTCGGTTTCGGCTGAAACAGAGTCCTTGGTATTACCGTCCACCGAAACTGTACAACCGACAACCTCTGCCCCGGAGGCCGCTTCTGTCTCGGTTGTTGAATCTCCTTTGGAATCTGGTGTCCAGGAACCTTCCGACACCATTCCCTTAGACAAAACTACATCAGCACGTGGTGCAGCCAGGCCTCCTGCATCCATGTCTATTAAGGCATTCTCTAGGGCTAAAGCTGCTAAACACTCAAAATCTATGCCTCCCAGGGTTATCCCTCAGGTACCCACTACAGGTTCTCAGATCCTTAGTCTAGCAGAGGACCTTATTTCATTAATTAGGGGCTCTCAGCCTCATCCGGACAGGGGCACTCAACCTTCTACAGCAAAAAGGCCCAGGGTTGAGCCCTCTGATCCCCTTTCCTCAGATGAGGCCTCTGCTGGCTCTGCCCTCTCGGACTACCAGGAGGAGGCTTTTTCGGCCTACGAGGATTCAGATGCAGAGGAATCTATCCCTTCGGCCTCCCCTCCTGAAGAACTGTCTTTTGGGGAAACTTTGCACACTATGAGGGAGCATTTCCAATGGCAGGGTCAGGAATTCTCTGATTCCAGGAAGAGATTAAGGACCTTCTTGCATTTGCCGCAGCATAGACCTTTGGCTATTCCCCCTGTTTTGAATGTCATTGATGATGTGTACTCGGAATCTAGCACAACCCCTGACACTCTCCCTCCGGCTCCTGCCAAACCTGATGGGTACTACAGGGTCCTGGAATCGCATCTTTTCCTTTACAAGGCCCACTCTGCTGATCCAGAAACTATTTCCCAGGGCCCTAAAGGGGTTGCAGCTGCCACTACAAAAAATCCACTCCCCTTTGAAAGGGAGTCCAGGAATTTAGAGCGATGGGGTAAAAAAGTGTATACTTCTGCTACCCTTGCTATGAGGCTTTAAACTGTCAATTTCATATGATACAGTACCAAGAATACTTGTTAGATGAATTGCATAAAAAGCGGTCTTCACCTGAACCCCTAGATCGCAAATCACTTCAGGATCTGGTACATAACTCTCAACAGGTTAGCAACCATTTTTTGCAGTGTGGTTATGATGCATTGGAAGCTTCATGTAGGTCAGCTATGACAGGTGCAGTTATACGTAGGCATGCTTGGCTGAAGGAACAATCTCTGCCAGACCATGTTAAAGCAAAGCTTCTGGATGCTCCACTGGAAAAGCAAAAGTTATTTGGCTCCACTGCTCAGGAGGTCTTAAAGAAATTTGAAGAAAAGGAAAAATCTG
This sequence comes from Protopterus annectens, assembly GCF_019279795.1. Taxonomy (NCBI): domain Eukaryota; kingdom Metazoa; phylum Chordata; order Ceratodontiformes; family Protopteridae; genus Protopterus; species Protopterus annectens. The sequence continues at coordinate 1,341,571,304 of NC_056741.1, read as the reverse complement.
TACAAACAGTCAAATATTTTATGCAGGTCCAACCACCAAGATTCAGTAGAAATTGGCCTTCCAAAAACTGGTCCTTTCCAGACACAGACAGATTTCAGAGAGGCAAGAACAGGCGTGCCAGAGGTAGAGGGCAAGCTAGAGGCTCCTACAGAGGACGTCAATGGCAGCATCCCAACCAGAGAGGTAGTGCAGGGCCTACAACTACTGCACAAGGACAGACTCAATGACTTTACCTTGACACCGCCAACCAGGGCTCAATTGGAAGCACCTTTGGGCGGAAAGCTTTCCTTATTTTCAGAAAATTGGCACATTATTACAAGGGACAAATGGACACTACAAATAATAGACAAAGGATACAGGTTCCATTTCCACACATTACCGAAAAGAAAAGGCATGCCAGACCTGCCACCAAATCAAAGGGCAGAGGCTTTGAAACAAATCTCCAACTTAATGAAAATGAAAGCAATAGAAAAGGTTCCTCTCGCAGAACAAGGCCAAGGATTTTATTCCAGACTCTTCCTTGTTCCAAGAAAAGAAAAGCAATGGAGGCCTATTCTCGACTTGTCCGCACTAAATACTTATCTCATTGTGCCAAAATTCAAAATGCTGACTCTACAGCAACTCCTTCCCATGCTGGGCAAGGGTCTTGGCTGGTAACTCTGGACCTCAAGGAGGCATACCTGCATGTCCCTATCAGACAAAGCTGCAGAAGACCTCAGATTTCTTGCAGGTTCAGAGCATTATCAATTCTCAGCATTGCCCTTTGGCTTATCTACTGCACCCAGAGTATTCACGAAATGCCTGGCATCAGTAATTGCACACTGCAGACTTCAGGGGATGCAGATATACCCATATCTGGACGACTGCCTTATACAAGCGGACAGCCAACAAATTTTGGTAAAACACTTGAATTATGCCATCTATCTTCTTCAGGCCTTGGGATATACAGTCAACATTCACAAGTCAAGACTTGTACCATCCCAAAGAATAATTTTTCTGGGTGCAGATCTAGACACAACCACCCAAATGGCTTTCTTCACAGAAGAAAAACAAAACCAACTACCGGATTACTTCAAAAACTTGTCAAGACAAACTCCGCTGACTGCAAGGAAAATCCTGCAGGCCCTGGGTTACATGGCTTCTTGCATTCTTCTGATTCCTCAAGCAAGGCTACATATGAGGAAACTCCAATGGTACCTAAGGAGTTTATGGACTCAGCACAGTTACAGCTTGGAAACTTTGATACCACTCATCCCATGCCTTCAAAGGGAATTTCTGTGGTGGGCTCAAGCAAGCCAGTCAAACAGGGGTTTGCCCTTCAGCAAACCAATAGCCAGCCAAACCATTACAACGGACGCTTCAGACCATGGATGGGGAGCACACATGGAAGGAAGATGCATTCAAGGGCTATGGTCACAAAGAACTACGCATGCACATAAACCAAAAGGAAATGCTGGCAGTGATGCATGCAATCGAGGCCTTCAAGTTTTTTCTACATCAAGGCCACCTGCTAATAAGGACAGACAACACTACAGTTATGTGGTACATAAACAAGCAAGGAGGCACCCATTCCTACCCTCTTTGCAGACTGGCAATGAATCCATGGGAACTTTCCCTGACTCTCAATATACAGCTGCAATCCCAGTTTGTACCAGGAAAGGACAATATACTGGCGGACAGCTTAAGCAGGAACATCTTGTATGCACACGAATGGATGCTGCACCCAGACATCTTCCATCAGATAACACAATCATGGGGGATACTGGACATAGACCTCTTTGCCTCCCCACACAATCATCAGCTGGACAAATTCTGCACAAGGACATACCACCCACAAGCATGGAAAGTGGACGCCCTCTCTTTCAGCTGGAGAGATCTAACAGTGTATGCATTCCCACCTCTTCCATTAATGACCAAGGTCTTACTGAAGATCAGGGCAGAGCAGCCAAGAGTGATTCTGATAGCTCCGGACTGGCCAAGACAGCACTGGTACCCATTGCTAAAGAGCATGTCACGGACAAAACCATGGCTTCTGCCACAATGGCCGCTTCTCCTGACACAGCACAATTACAAAACTCTGCACTCCAACCTGAAAACATTACAGCTAGCTGCCTGGAAAATACCTTGACTCATCACCAGGATAAGCTATCCAAGAGAGTGAAGGATATCATCTTGGAAACTCGCAGGCCTTCCACACGAAAGGCATACTCAGCAAAATGGAAAAGATTTCACACCTGGAACACCTCAAAGGGCCTAGATGCAACAGTTATGAACATGGCGCATATCCTGGAATATTTAGCAGAAATGCTCCACAGTGGTCTGTCTTACTCTTCCATTAAAATTCATGCTTCAGCAATTTCAGCAGAGTACAACACTGATCCTCCTGTCTTCTCTCATCCTCTGCTAAGGCAGTTTCTAAGAGGAATTAAAAACATCAATCCTCCAAGGAAGCCACCACTGCCTACTTGGGACCTTAACTTCGTGTTGGAAAAACTAACACTGCCTCCCTTTGAACCAGCAGCATCTGCAGAACTACAGTTCCTCTCATGGATGGAAGACTGCCTTCCTTCTGGCCATAACCTCAGCAAGAAGAGTATCTGAGTTACAGGCCCTCATGGCAGTACAGCCATTTCTTATTTTTCATCAAGACAGAGTCTCATTGAGAACCAATCCTTCATTTATGCCAAAGGTGGTATCTAGGGTCTCATTAAACCAAGCTATTCACCTGCCTACCTTCTTTCCAAATCCACAAAACAAAGGGGAAAAGCTTCTGCACACCCTGGACATACACAGACAGTTGCGCTACTACTTGGACAGAACAAAAAATTCCAGAAAAACTGACCAGTTGTTTGTAGCATATGCTGCTGGTGCACAAGGAAAAGCAATTTCAAAACAGACAATTTCAAAATGGATAGGGAATTGCATTTGTTTCTGTTACTCCTTTCATGGAAAAACTGTGCCAGCTAACATTAGACCTCATTCGACCAGAGCCACAGCCACCTCCACAGCCTTCTTAAGAGGGGTGGCTACCAAGGACATTTTGGAAGCTGCTACATGTTGCTCCGTGCATACATTTTCCAAGCATTACAACTTACCTTTATATTCCAGATCCAGAGCAGGTTTTGCTACGGCAGTCCTGCAGGGTATTTTAGCTACACCATCCTTTACATAGATCCTCCACCCCCAGATTGGCTATGGTATTCTACCCATATGTGATGACTGCAGATGCATCCTTGAAGGATATAGTACAGTTTTGTACCTACCATAAATGTAGATGTCCGATAGGTATGCATCTGCAGTCAGGTTTACCCTCCTTCCCCTCTGTGGTATTTCTTGGGTACATTCCCCTCTCATAGCTAGCTGGGGTTATCTATTATGGTGTATTTGTTTTTATATATGTATATATTTTTGTGCATGTTTGGAATTTATTGCATTTCTCCAAATTTAGCCTTCCTTAGAGGGCACCTGGCATCTGGGACAAGAAAAACTGAGGAAGATGGCGTCGGCTGACACTTTTATACCCCAGGTGCTCTGACGTCGGGGAGGGGGTGACATCAGCCGACGCCGGACCCAGACTTTGGAATCCGGCCGACCGAAGGGCTGCCTGAGGCAGGACAACCCATATGTGATGACTGCAGATGCATACCTATCGGACATCTACATTTATGTTAGGTACAAAACTGTACTTTTCCTCCACTGTGGTGCAATCTTGTAGTTGGTGTATTTAAGTAGGGGGTGTGGGGGGCACAGCCCCCCATGTTGGGGGGGTGTGACAGGGAAAGCCCCCCACATTAGTATAAGTTTAAGGTGTATTGTTTTTTTTGTTTTTGCACCGGAACAGAGATTTTTTTCCCTGGGGAAAAAAATCTCTGTTCTGTGTTTTCATAATTTTTGGATTTCTAACTTTTTCTGGTTCGATATTATATCGTTCAAACTCCTGTAAGTTCGGCGATGTAATATAAACCCTATGATGGCTACTCCCTTGAGACTGTTCCATTCTCAGTGCTGTGGAGCCTGACATCCCTGAAAGCCCCACATGTATGTAATTGGCTCAGCATGTGTGTTTGGGGCCTGTCTCTGAAGGCAGACCCTCCTAGCAAAGGGTTAAACCTGAGGAACACCAGGGTTTTGGGAGCCAGGGCAAAGAACATTTGGAATGAGCTTTGGAGGAAGCCTGAAGTCAGATGTGGCAGCCAAAAACAGACAAAAAATATGAAACAGTGCATCGGCAGTTGAATCAGTATGCAGGAGGGATTCATATGAGGGAATATCATTTAGGTGACTTCAGCTCCATTAAGTCAACTCCTTATTAAGTGTTTTTGCATAGTCTTTTTGAATTGTGGTATTTGACAATTGTATATCCTCAGGATATAGAGTTCTACAGTTTGAAAAGTTGTAAAGAAGGGTTAGTAGCTTGTTTAGGCCAGACAGGAAGGATATGAGGCCTAAATATATTTTTGCAGGTTGTTGAAGTAGGGTTGCTTGAATAAGCAAAGAAGTGTCTTATAGTAATTTCTAGCTGGTCTGTAGTGCTGATTGAAAATAACAGCATTTTATTTTCAGAAGGCCTTTTACAATTTATCCCCAACTGCCATTGTTGCACTGACTGCTGAAATGACTCACTTTATATGATTTTTTTAACTTTGATTTTGTAGGTAGATGCAAATATGCCTTATTTGGAGGAGTATGCAGTTAAAGTATTAAGCATTGGAGAAGTTCAGTCTCAGTACTGGATAACTACTGACTGATTATGTCCTGCTAGAAGTTTTTGAAATTATGAATGGTGACAGCAAGAGGCAATTATGGCTGTGGACCAGAGAGCATAGGTTGTCATATGGTTGCTGGTGCCATCTGATAGAGTGCAGGCTGCCATATGGTCACTGATGGCATGTGATCTGGTATATACTATCATAATCTTGCGAAGACAGAATTCAGTCAATGGTTAATTGCTTGTTTGCTTGAGGGTTTATGCATTATACTTGTAAGGTTCTGTTTAAATGTGTAAGTGGGTGGTAGAACAGGTCAGAGTTACTGGCTCACTCTGTAGTGGAATCACTAAGAATTATTTATTTGAGGACTTCCAAGATGGCTGCACATTGAGTAAGAGCTTAATTTCAGCTCTCCCATCATGAAAACAGAAAATCTGAAGAGAGAGCAAGTGAAAACATTTTTGGGTAAATGTCAGTAACTGGATAGTTATTGCACTGCATGGATGCCATCAAAAAAGAAATTCAGAGAACCTGAAAGAAAATAAATCACAAAAGGTGAAAAAAAAACACTGGCTGGGAAGAATTCTGCAGCTGTTCAGCAAAAAAGCAGTTCAAGCTGTAGCTTTGGTGCAAGATGTGACTTTCAGTAACCTAGAGGAATAAAATAAGTCCGATGTACTCAGAGCTGATTAAGTAAATAAAACACTGATGAAGTATATCAACTCAAATAGTAAAACGCTGGATAAACTGAAAGAAGCTTTAAAACTATGTTCAGATGAGGTGATAAAACTAGAGGCTGAAATGAAGAAAAGGCTAGCTGAATATGAGACTGTTCAAGAAGAGACGTTTCAAAAAATAACAGAATTAGAGGACAGAGCATGCAGGGAAACACTCAGATTTTCTGCTGTACCAGAGAAGCTGGAAGGAACAGACTATTAATTTTATGAAAGCACAAATCAGCAACTGGACTGGTATTCCACAGCAGGAGTTATTTGAAAAGGCACATTGTGTGTGTGTTCCAAACCTGGCCATGAGAAAGCAACCAAGACCATTAATAGTAAATTTGCAATCCTACCAGCTGAAGGAGTTGATTTTGACAAAACTGTGGCAGAAGGACAAAGTACTGAAAGTTGGAGACAGAATGTTTGTGGAAAATTATTACTCATTGTACACCAGGCAGAAGAAGAGTACATTTGTTAATCAGGGAATATTCAGAAGCAGGCATGAGATTCAAGCTGATGTGTCCAGCAGTCTTCAGAACATTCTTTCAAGGATGGACAAAATGATTTTTTGATGCAGAACATGCTGAGGAGGAGATGAAAAATTTTGTCCAAAAAAAATTGAGCTGTGAAACGGAAGATTTGGTTTCTTGTTCTTCTGGTAGCAAGAAACACAGAGAGACTGTGCTAGTGAAACCTTTTCCAGTGTTTTAACAGAAAATGCTTGAGAGAGAGAGAAAAAAGCACAAGAGTTGACTAGAAGAACCGAGAGTATGTTGGAAAGGAAGCAGATACTGGATTTGGGAGACAGGAATAAAACCAGCAACTCAGAAACTGACAAATAAATGTGGGATTATAAAGCATTAATTATATTTCTGAAACATGACAGAACAAGAAAACATGAAAGCACTGAACTTTTTGTGACTTTGTTAAACTTGTAGGGGACTCTTTAATGTATATGCTCTACTTCATGTCATTAATGTTTGGAGGAACACTTAGGAGAGGGGAAGAGGAAGGAAAAGTTAAATGTAAGTAAAACAACTTTTGTTCTTAACAGTAGTATTTGTACGTGCATGATATCTGCATGGTATAAAGTAAAAGTTTCTCAGTTATTTTCAGTTGTGATGGGGATACTAAAGTAAACAGGTGTCCCTGTGTTTTCCTTTTCTGTTTCTCCTTGTTTTAACAAATGTAGGCACTGCAATGTGTAAAAAGTCTGTTCAAAAGAGTATGACACTAGAAAAAATGAAGTGCTTTTCCTCATTCTTGCAAAGAGGAATGATTGGATTAAGGCTCTTGGCTTTATCTAGTAACACATTTTAAAAGAAAGCAAAAAAAAAAAAAAAATGATATTGAATATAATAAAGCTCTCCTCTAGCAAATACATACTTGTAGAAGCAACCCTGTATCTGGTTCTCATGTCTTCCTGGAGACAATCTGATAAAGAACATTAAAACAGAATACTTTTTTTTCTTTTAATTGCTTTCTTTTAATGCTTAGAAGATAATGTTTACTGAAAACATTTAAGTGTTTTCTCATTCTGAGGGAGCATTAAAGATGAGACAAAACCAGACAGCGCTTAGTACAATAACAGGCTGTGTACTATGCATTTTAGCATGGATAACCTTCGTTTTAGGTTAACCTAAGTCTCTGTGTGTGGCTGTCAGTTTGGGACAATTGTTCCTATTAGGAAGGTAAAACTTCAGTATTTGAAGATGTACATAGTTCTGTGTGTTATTATGTTAATAGGTTTTTGGGGTGTATTTGTTTTGTTTTTTTTGAGGGCTTTCAATAAAACAAAGTGTTGTAAGATGAGACATTTGCTCGAATGGATACGACAAGAAACTGTATAAAACGTCAACCTGCCAAACATAAATGTGTGCGTGTAACACAAAAGCTGGAACTAGATACTTAAGACTGTCACAAATAAAAGGTGGGAATAATAGCTTTTAAACATAATGAGCCTTTCAGTATTCTCTCTTATATTTGTGAGACCACTAACATTTATACAAAAAAGAAAGACTAGTGAACTTTGTTAAAAAAATGTAGAGTGCAAATAGCTATGCTACTGGAGAAGTATTTGGAAAGATGAACATGTGAATTTTATAAAGAAAGGATTTCAGGAGAGTTATTCAGCAGAATAAATGGGACAAAGGAAAAGAGGAGTACTTTATAGTAATTGCAAGAGGATCACAAGTAGTGATAAGAGGATAAAAAAGATAATAATGGTAAATATGTAGTACTAAGGGGCTACTGGCAAGGGAAGAAGATTACACTGGCATGTATTTATATTCCACCTAAAACTGCTGTAATGGAGCTTAAGAAAATTCTGAAAAAAATAATCTGTTTTCAGCAAGGAATATTACTTATAGGTGGGGAATGAAATTTAATTTGAAGCAGGAAAATGTCTGGAGGGGAAGAATTGAAAATATAACAGAGGAAATTTATGAAAAAATATGGCATGGAAGATATGAATTCAATACTAGGAGTTCAGAGTGAATTTGCATCTTATTTATCCCCAAGATACAAAAACCTGGGCTAGGCTTGACAGAACTTATATGTCACAGGAACATATGTTTAATTGAAAGTTTTGATGCACATCCAATAATTATTTCAAATCATGCACCAATAGTAACTAAAATAAAAATGCAGAGTAATGAAATAAAAATGAGACACAGGTGCTTTCCTATCTATTTGTTGAAAAGAGAGGAATTTAAGGAATTGGTAGTAGAAATTATTTGGGAGTTATTAGAGAATACATAAAATTCTTCTGAAAATATGGCTATGGAGTGGGACAATAGGGTGGAAATAAAAGAAAGAGAGATGGTTAAGAAGCAACAAGAATTATTAAGAGTGACTGACAAATGTTAAAGTATTGTAGAATAGAGAGAATCTCACAGAACAAGAAGAGGAGCAATCGCAGAATGCTAAGCAGAAAATAAAGGATTACCTTGATAAATATGCATGCGTTTAGAAAGATTGCTGTTAAGCAACTGTCTTTTAATAATAATGCCAGAGCACAAAAGCTTTTAGCTCAATGACTCAGGCAGCAGAAAGTAGAAAGGGTTGTCACTAAGTTTAGGGAGCATATAACAAGGAAGATAATGAGATCCTTTCGATGTACTAGAAAGGTTAAGGGTAGATGAGGCTTAATTACTAATAGCTAGGATAGGAGGAGATGAGATAAAATGGTGATGTATAACCAATAAACAGGAAAGTCCACATGAATAGATGGTATTTCTGTGGAAGTTTAGAAGGTAGGAGGCAAAAACTGATATAAAGATTTGGAAGGTTTTGTTTAACAGTATTTTAAGAGGAGGAGAAACACCAAATTCCTGGAAGAAAGTGGTGACTGTAATGCCTAAGGAGGGTGAAGACCCATCAGATCCCTTCATAAAGGCCCATTTCAATCCTAAACTATAAATGTAAAGTGTTTGTCTCGAATAGCTAAAAGAATGTCAAAGGTGATGCCAAAATTGATAGACCTGGATCAGCGTGGTTTTGTGGAGGGGAGGCAAACATTTGACCACATTAGCAGAACACTGATGATTCTGAGGGAAGCTGCATTTAAGAAAATGCCATTGTTGTTAGTGGGTGATGATACAGATAAAGCATTGACAGAGTAAGCTGGGAGCTTATGAGCAGGGCAGTGGAAGCATTTGCATTCCCCGATAAAATTATAAGGTTGATTTAAGAGGCTGTATGAGGGATTGGAGGTGAAAAAGTGGGTGTGTACTTCTCTGATAATTTCTGTTTGAGCAGAGGAAGCAGGCAGGGGTGTCCTCTTTCCCTTTATTTGCACTATATTTAGAACCATTGGCAAAGAAAATAAGAGACTCAGAAATTCATGGATATAATTGGTATGGTAGACAAGAAAAGCTAGCTCTGTGTGCAGATGATATTATTTTATACATGATAAAACCAGAAGTGGACATTACAATGTTGTGGAACATTCTGAGGCAGTTTCATATCTTTTCAGGATACCAACATTAATGAAGCTAAAACAAAGGCAATAACTGTCAATTATGTACCCACACACTAATTAATTCAGTAATATTCATATTTATGGGGACATAATAAAATGAAATACTTAGGAGTATAGATTTAAAAGGATTCTGGTGTGGCAGCTAAGGATATGTAGGAAGAGACAACAAAAGATGATACAAAAAAGTGAGAAATTGGAAGCTCTGTTATATAGATATAGATGGCAAGATAGAAACCGCTAAAATGTTTAGTCCCTTTAGTATTCTACACACAGGTCAGGCATATTTTTTGTCAACCAGTGCTGGCCTCTCGCTTAGGATCCCCCTATTTCTTTCACTTTGCCTAGAGTCTGACATCAGTCCTTGACCAGGAAGGCAATCTCTGTCCTGCAGTCCAAACAAATTATTGTCCTCTTCCAAATCTATTATATTTCCCTCTCTAATTATTTGCTCTCAACCAGAGGAGAAGTTGTAGTTGGCAATTAATGAAGAGCTGAATGATTTTATCTGTGAGGGCAAAATGGTAAAAGTCAAGTGGGATAAGTTGACTCTTCCAAATGAACAAGGCAATTTGGGATTACCCAATTTTAAGGAGTATTTTAGAGTTACATAGTTAAGGATCCTATACATAGCACAAGCAGAAACCTACATCAACTAATGCCTGTACACTGCCATATATGTGACTGACTATTACACCCACTGCTTGATGGTGTATGCATGGTGACCACTAAGTTGCCATGCCTTGGCATCTAGCCTTAATCATGTCACTGTTACAGAGAAGTGGGCTGCCTCCCTCCCACAAAGTTAGTTGATCTGGCATTGGCCACTCACTCCCCCAGCTTCACCAGTGCCCATATCACTAGTCAGTGCTGTCACCTGGTTCACAATTGAGGCTTAATCCATTTATGCCCTAGAGACAGCTGTAGTGAGAATTACATCAAGGGTTAGATGACTTGGATTAAAACATCCAAAAATCATTTAACATATTTAAATTAAAAACATATTGTCTGACCAGCCTCATATGCAAAAACATGAATTGATTTTATCATGGAATTAATTAATCAGGACATTAAGAACCTCAAACTCTGGACCTGCCTCAATTTGGATTTGTCAAAGGCAGGTCATGTTTACTCAACCTGGTGGATTTTTTTTTTATGAAAAGGTCAGTAAAGCAATGGATGAAGGCAAAATGGTACACAACATACATTGACCTGAACAAAGCTTTTGGCACAATTCTTCATGCAGGCATAGTAGAAAAGCTAAACAAACTTATAATAAATCCCTATGTCATCTGCTGGATTGCCAACTGGCTCACAAATAGGGCTCAGATAATCAAAATAGGAAAGTTACCTCCACAAAGAAACCAGTCACCAGTGGAGTCCCCCAGGGTCCGGTGTTGGGACCTGTTGTGTTTGATATCTACTTTTCTGAAGTAAAAGCCAGTTTCAAATGGTTCTGGCTGACTAAGGTTGTAGATGACTGCAAGGTAGGAGCAGTCATTGAACCACCAAATACCTTCACCTCCCTGCAGGAAAGCTTGTCCCAAATAAATAACTGGTGCCAAAATCATGAACTGAAAGTAATTGCCAAAAAATGCATTATTGTATACTTTGGGGTCATATATCCCAGGGAACTACCACATTGACAATATGCCCCTAATAGATGACCAGTTGTGTGGGCGTTGGGAACTTGTGTGGACAGTGACCTAACTTTTGACCAGTGTGTGTTTATTGTTGTAAGAAAGTCCTTCTTTATTTCAGAGTTTATAAACAAAGGGATTGTTTCTTAATCTAGGTATGTCATTGATGTTCTTCATGTTTCACTGTTGCAGTTCAGAACCAAAGTTTTCAACTAAAAAGCTAAGTACCCCATTGGGGAAACTTTTTTTTGCTCCTTACCGATGTCAGTAAAAGTTAATAATTGCATTACTTGTGGGAAGCAAATACCTGATAAGGATTTCCATTTGTACTGTATTCCTTGCCTAGGCCCTGACCATGATGTACCTTGCTGTCGGTTTTGTGCTTTATTTAGTCAGCGCACTATCCGTCATTGGTACATTTTTGCTTCTAAATATTTCAGTTCTTGGTTTAATTATCCAGAAATTACATTGGTTAGCCATCCAACTGAAAAAATGCAAAGAAAAAGACAGAGACAGGCTGTTGAGGTGCAAAACTGCCGACGACACTTCTCCTAAGCCAGTCGCCAGTTTGCCGGTACTCAGTGAGGTGATTTTTCAGCCCCCGATACCCACTACTTCTGATTCGCAGGCCTCTACTGAGACCCATTCAGAGTCCGGTATGCCGCGAGATGCTTCACCTATGGAACCTGCGGATGTCTCTACCTTGGATGGGTCCGGAGCCGCTGTGCAGGCACCGGCTTCTGAGGGTGTATTCAGGCCTACAGATTTGTATATTAAACTGACACCACCTTCAATATCAAGACCAAAGTCTCGATCTATGTCTAAAAAACCGACGCCTAGGCCACATGTTCAGGCCGCTATGCCTAAAAAACAAATTATCAAAATGGCTGACGATTTAATTACTCTAATCAATGTAGTCAAACCCCCCCCCCCCCCTTCCAAGAGGCCTAGGGCTGAACTTGACTATGAATCTTCTGAACAGGACTCTTTCTTCTGACTCTTCTAATGAACAGGATTTGTCCATTCCTACTTATGAGGACTCTGATGCAAAATTCCTTCTGCCTCTCCCCCTGGGATTTTTCTTTTGGGGAAACTTTACATACCTTAAGGGAGCATTTCCACTGGGAAAGTCAGGATTTTTCTGAATCCAAAAAGAGGCTTGGGGATTTCCTTTTTCCTCAGCATAGGCCTTTGGCTATACCTCCTGTACTAGACATTGTTGATGTGTTTTCAGAATCCAGTATGGCCCCTGATTCCCTGCCTCCAGCCCCTTGTAAGCCAGACAGATACTACAGAGTTTCTGACTCCCACAAATTCCTTTTCAAAAATCCTGTTGCGGACCCTGAAACCATTTCTCAGGGGCCCAAGGGCATTAAGGCTTCTACTGCTAAAAATCCTACCCCTTCTGATAGAGACTCCAGGGCGCTGGATAGATGGGGTAAAAAGGTTTATACTTCTGCAACCTTGGCAATCAGGGCTTTAAACTATCAATTCCATATGCTAAAATGTCAACAGCATATCATGGGACTGCTTAAACAGAAAATGATGTTGATTTCTGACTGTTTGGAAAATAAGGAATTACTGGATTGACTTCATTCAGCTGAACAAGTTGGAAACATACTTTGCAATGTGGTTTTGATTCTTTGGAGGCCTCTTGCAGGGCTGCTGTTACTGGGTCTGTGCTTAGAAGGCATGCTTGGCTTAAGGAGCAATCTCTGCCTGATCATGTTAAAGCAAAATTCTTGGATGCTTCTTTGCAGCAGGGCCGTCTGGTAATAAGGCTGAAGAAGTTCTCTAAAAGATGGAAGACAAAGCTAAATCTATGCAAACTATGAAAGATTTCTTACAGGTACAACCTCCAAGATTTAGTAGGCACTGGCCTACTAAGAACTGGTCCTTTCCAGTTCCTTCCAGAGCCACTCAAGCCAAACCCAGACATTCCAAAGTTACAAGGTTTCAGTCCCAAGGGAGTTTCAGAACTAAGCAATGGGGTGCCTCCACTTCCAAATCTGGAAACAGCAAGACACCTCCCTATGGTAAACAGTCCCAATGACTTTCCTGTAAAATTACCAAGCACTTACCTCTTAGCTGCCACTTTGGGGGGAAAACTGGCTCCTCATGCAAAAAACTGGCAACTTATAGCCCGAGACAAATGGGTTTTAAATAGTGTCCCAGGGATACAGATTTCATTTCTGCATGTTGCCAACTCCAAACGGATGGCCAGACCTGCCCCAAAGTCAGTGGGCAGAGGCTCAGAAACAAGTACTTTCCCTCCTAAACATGGAGGCAATTCAACTAGTACCAGAAGAGGAAAAGGGACAAGGTTTCTATTCCAGACTTTTCCTGGTACCCAGAAAAGACAAATCATGGCTTCCAATTCTGGACCTGTCTACTCTAAACACTTTTCTGGACATTCCAAAATTCAAGATGCTGACTCTTCACCAGTTACTTCTTATGTTAGGCAAAGATGCCTGGTTGGCAACTCTAGATTTAAAAGAGGCTTACCTGCACATCCCAATCAGGGAATCTTGCAGAAGATACCTACGTTTCAAAGCAGGCGGCTACTTGCATTATTAGTTCTCTGCACTGCCCTTTGGCTTGTCTACTGTGCCCAGGGTATTTACAAAGTGCCTGGCTCCAGTAATTGCATTTTGCAGGCAAAGAAATATTCAAATATATCCATATCTGGATGATTGTCTAATTCAGGCAGAAAACAAGGCCATTCTTCTAAAACATCTGGCATTTGTAAAAAGGGTTCTAACTTGTCTAGGGTACACCATAAACGAAAAGAAATTACAACTGGTACCCTCCCAACAGATTACATTCCTGGGTGCAAGCTTGAATACAACTGCCCAGATGGCTTCCCTTATACCAGAAAACAAATTCATTTGGTGACTTACTTCAAACAGGTGGCCACAAAAACCCTATCTGCAAGACAAATACTGCAAGCCTTGGGGTTCAAGGCCTCCTGCATTCTTTTAATTCAATATGCAAGACTGCACATGAGGAAACTTCAGTGATACTTAAAAGTTTATGGAGTCAACATTGTCACAGCCTGGAAACAATGATTCCTATCATACCTTGCCTGCAACTAGAGTTTCTATGGTGGACAGAGGCCTGCCACCAAAACAAAGGACTGCCATTCACACCACCCCCTGCCACCCAAACCCTAACTAGAGACTCATCAGACTATGCATGGGGGGCTCATCTGGCAGGGAAGTGCATTCAGGGCAAATGGAGCCCAAATCAAATGCACCTTCATATCAATCAAAAAGAAATGCTAGCTGTACAGAATGCACTGACAGCCTTCAAGGACTACCTTCATCCAGGACAACTAATGGTAAAGACAGACAACACCACAGTTATGTGGTACATAAACAAGCAGGGGGGTACACATTCCTACCCCCTCTGCAAACTAGCCATGGCACTGTTGAACACTGCCTTGTGCTATCGAGTACAACTATAAGCTCAATTCCTGCCAGGAAAGATGAATATTTTGGCAGATGAACTAAGCAGAAATCACATGGACCCACATGAATGGAAACTGGAACCATGGATTTTCAACATGTTGACATGCAAATGGGGGAGCCCAGACATGGATCTTTTTGCCTCACTCCAGAACTACCAGTTGGACAAATTTTGTACAATAATTCCTCACAAAAAAGCCTGGAAAGTGGATGCTCTGTCTTCCAGCTGGGAAAACCTATCAGTCTATGCCTTTCCCCCTCTGCCTCTGCTCTCCAAAGTTCTACTAAAAGTCAAACAAGACAAACCAAAAATGATTTTGATTGCTCCAGACTGGCCTCACCAACACTGGTACCCACTCCTATGCAGTCTGTCACATATTTCTCCATGGCACCTGCCTCAGACACCTTCCTTACTGTCTCAGCAGAACAACCAAATTCTGCACCCTCAGCTCCAAACATTGAATCTTGCAGCTTGGCTAATCAATTAAATTCCCCCTTAGCATCCCTCAGCAAACCTGTGATGGATGTCATGTTGGTGGCGAGAAGACCTAGTACTAGAAAATCTTATGCTGACAAATGGAAAAGATTCTGTGCCTGGAATCAATCTCAAGGGATGAGCACAGCAGTGCCCAATATACCTCAGATTTTGCAATACTTAACTGAGATGCTTCACAAGGGCCTGTCTTTTTCTTCCATAAAAATCCATGCCTCAGCCATTTCAGCTCATTACAACACAGAACCCCCCCCCCCTTCTCTCATCCTCTGCTAAAGCAGTATCTCAGAGGGGCCAAAAACTTGAGGTCACCAAGGAGAGCTCCAACCCCTGCCTGGGACCTTAACTTTGTATTGGAAAAACTCACTCTCCCTCCTTTCAAGCCAGCTGCTACTGCAGACTTAAAATTTCTTTCCTGGAAAACAGCCTTCCTTTTAGCAATCACTTCAGCTAGAAGGATTTCTGAATTACAGGCCCTTATGGCAGTGGAGCCTTTCATCATCTTTCATGTGGACAGGGTGTCACTTAGGACCAATCCATCCTTCATGCCCAAGATGGTATCCAGTGTGGCTCTTAATCAGTCCATTCACTTACCAACTTTCTTTCCGAATCCACAGAACAAGGGGGAGCAGATTCTGCATTCATTGGATGTAACAGACAACTTATATTTTACTTGGACAGGACAAAATCTCAAAGAAAATCTGATCAGCAGCTGGTAGCATTTGCTGCAGGGGCAGAGGGAAAGGCTATTTCAAAGCAAACCATTTCCAAATGGATAAGCCATTGTATTCATTTCTGCTATAAGCACAATGGAAAACCTATCCCCAGGGGATCCGATCCCACTCCACCAGGGCTGCATGTACTTCTGCAGCCTTTCTCAGAGGTGTTCCTACCAGGGATATTCTAGAAGCTGCTACCTGGAGTTCAGTTCATACTTTCACCAAGCACTATCATTTACCAATCTTCTGTAAATCCAGAGCTGGCTTTGCCACTGCTGTTTTGCAGGGCCTTAATAGCTGGTCCTAATGCTGTATAAATCCATCCCTCCCAACCATAGCTTTGGGAATCTACCCAAATGTAATGAGTGCAACAGTGAAACACAAAGAACATAGTACAGTTGTGTACACTTACCATAAATGTAGATGTTCGAGTGTATTCACTGTTGCAGTCTAGGTTATCCTCCCTCCAACCCCATGATGTTCTCCGTGTTTCACTGTTGCAGTCATTACATTTGGGTAATCTGCTGGCAGGTTGCCCTCAGTCAGCCTGAATTCTAAAGTCTTGGGTCCTGCGTCGGTTGCGGTCTCCTCTTCCATGACATCAGGTCATCAGGGGTGTAAAACATGCAGCTGACACCTTTTTTTTCAGTCTGTCTTGCCGCGCGGTGCCCGAAGCAGAAGCATTTTGCAAGTGCCAGTCGGCCGACTACTGAAATATTCGAGTTTGAGTTTCAGAACTGAAGTATTCACTAAAGCTAAGTACCCCATTGGGGAAACTTTTTTCTTGCTTTTTACCGGTCAGAAAAAGTTAATAATTGTATTACTTGTGGGAAGCAAATACCTCATAACGATTTCCATTTATATTGTATTCCTTGCCTAGGCCCTGATCACAACTTGCCTGGCTGTCGGTTTTGTGCTAGATTTAACCAACGCACTAATAAGCGTCTGTATATTTTTGCATCAAAATATTTTGAAAACAGATTTAACTACCCAGAAATGTCATCAGATAGTAATCCCGACTACCACAGTACATAAAAAACGCAAAGAAAAGAACAGAGAAAGGCAGTCGAGATCCAAAACCAATGACGAAGCTTCTCCTAAGCCAGTCGCTGATTCGCCGGTACTCAGTGAGGCGCTTCCCCAGCCCCTGATACCCGCTACCTTCGAGTCGCAGGCCTCTACCGACACCCATGTGGAGTCCGGCATGTTGCACAATACTCAAGGTAGGACCGACGGATGTATCTCCCTCAGATGGATCCAGAGCTGCTGAGCAGGCACCGGCTTCTGAGGGTGTATTCAGACCTCAACATTTGTATATCAAACTGACGACAGCTGCAAAACCAAAGACAAAAGCAACTTCTAAAACTAAAAAACCGACGCATGAACCATGTGCACAGGCCTCTATGCCTAAAAAACAGATGATCAAAATGGCTGAAGACCTTATTACTTTGATCAGGGCTACCCATCCCCCTCCTGATAAGAGGCCTAGGCAAGACACTGACTGAATCTTCAGATCAGGTTTCTATTTCTTCTGATTCCTCTTCTGATCAGAAATTATCTGTACCTCCCTATGAGGATTCTGATGCTAAGGTGGCTATTCCATCTGCATCTCCTCCTGAGGATTATTAATTTGGAGAAACCTTGCATACTTTAAAGGGAGCATTTTCATTCTTCTCAGAATCAAAAAAGAGACTCTGGGATTTCCTTATTCTCCCTCAGCACAGGCCTTTAACCATTCCCCCTGTTTTAGACATTGTGGATGATGCATTTTCGGAGTCAAGCTTGACCCCTTACCTCCGACATAAATTTTTATTTAGAAACCCTGCTGCTGATCCTGAAATTATTTCACAGGGTCCAAAGGGAGTTAAGGCCTCAACATCACAAAATCCCACCCCCTCTGACAGAGATTCAAGGGCACTGGACAGTTGGGGGATAAAAGGTTTATACATCTGCAACCTTGGCAATCAGGGCCTTAAACTGTCAATTTCATACGCTTAAGTACCAACAACATTTTATGGGATTGCTGAAACAGAAAATTATGTTGATTTCAGAATGTGCAGAAAATAAAGAATTGCAGGAATTATTGCAAGCAGCTGAACAAGTTGGAAAGCATACTTTGCAATGGGGTTTTGATTCCTTAGAGGCCTCCTGCAGGGCCGCAGTTACTGGATCTGTGATTAGGAGGCATGCCTGGTTAAAGGAACAAAATTTGCCTGATCATGTCAAAGCTAAATTGCTAGATGCACCTTTACAGCATGATTCTCTATTTGGTATTAAGGCAGAAGAGGTTTTAAAGAAAATGGAAGACAAAGCTAAGTCTATGCAAACTGTTAAATACTACTTACAAGTGCAGCCACCAAGATTCAGTAGACACTGGCCTACAAAAATCTGGTCCTTTCCTGTGTCAGACAGAGCTCAAAGGGGCAAATCCAGATGCCCTAAGGGTACCAGATACCAGGCACAAGATTCATACAGGTCAAAGCAATGGGGCACTTCCACCTCCAAATCTGGAGGAGATAAAGCGCAAACCTACAGAAAGCAATCCCAATGACTTCCCTCTGCCTACACCAAGCACTTATCTTTTGGCAGCACTCATAGGGGGAAAATTAGCACTTTTTGCTCAAAATTGGCAGTTAATAACCCAGGACAAGTGGGTACTAAACATCGTATCACAAGGATACAGATTCCATTTCCACACACTGCCAATGGCAAATGGTTGGCCAGATCTGCCAAAAAAATCAATGGGCAGAGGCACAGAAACAGGTTATGTCCCTCATGGAAATGGGGGCCATTCAGACAATACCAGAACAGGAAAAAGGACAAGGTTTTTACTCAAGACTGTTCTTGGTTCCCAGAAAGGACGAGGCCTGGTGGCCAATACTGGATTTATCGATTTTCAACACATACCTGGACATTCCAAAATTCAAAATGCTGACTTTGCAGCAGCTTCTGCCCATGCTGGGCAAGAATGCTTAGCTGGTGACTTTAGACCTAAAAGAGGCATACCTGCATGTCCCATTAAAGACAATCGTGCAGAAGATATCTCAGATTCAAGGCTGGCTTAATGCATTACCAATTCTCTGCACTGCCCTTTGGCTTATCTACTGCACTCAGGGTCTTTACAAAGTGCCTGGCGCCTGTAATTGCATTTTGCAGACAAAGAAGTATACAACTATATCCTTACTTGGACAACTATCTCATTCAAGCAGAGAACAAAGACACTCTTCTTCGACACCTGGCATTTGTGAAAAGGCTTCTAACATGCCTAGGGTACACAGTAAACAAAAAGAAATCACAAATGGTACCGTCTCAAAAGATAACATTCCTGGGTGCAAGCTTGAATACAACTGCCCAAATGGCTTACCTCACGCCAGACAAGCAAAGGCAACTGACTACTTACTTCAAACTGATGGCAACAAAATCTCAGTCTTCTGCAAGACAAATTCTGCAGGCTCCGGACTTCATGGCATCCTGCATCCTACTAATTCCATATGCAAGAATGCTTATGAGGAAACTTCAATGGTACCTAAAAAAGTTTATGGAGTCAACATTCACACCGTCTGGAAACAATGATTCCTTTCATTCCCTGCCTGCAACAGGAGTTTCTATGGTGGGCAAAGGCCTGTCACCAAAACATGGGACGGCCCTTCACTCTACCCCCTGCCAGCCAAACCATAACAACAGATGCATCAGATTATGCCCACATGGCAGGAAGATGCATTCAGAGCATATGGTCACCAAAGCAAATGCATCTACATATCAACCAGAAAGAGATGCTAGCTGTTCAAAATGCCCTAACAGCCTTCAAGGACTTACTTTATCCAGGACAACGACTGATAAAGACGGACAACACCACAGTCATGTGGTATGTAAACGGGCAAGGGGGCACAAACTAATACCCCCTTTGCAGATTAGCCATGGCACTGTGGGACACAGCTTTGACCTACTAAATACATCTTCAAGCTCAATTCCTGCCAGGAAAACAAAACACTCTGGCAGACGATTTAAGCAGAAACCTTATGGATCCTCACGAGTGGAAACTAAATCCACAAGTCTTCAGCATGATGATAAAGAAATGGGGGAGCCCAGACATGGATCTATTCGCCTCTCCTCAAAATTATCAATTGAAAAGATTCTGCACAAGGACTTATCACAGACAAGCATGGAAAGTGGATGCCCTATCCTTCAGTTGGAAAAACCGATCAGTTTACGCCTTTCCTCCTCTGCCTCTTCTCCCCAAGGTCCTCCTACACGTTGGACAAGAGAAACCAAAGAGGATACTAATTTCCCCAGACTGGCCCCGCCAATACTGGTACCCAGTCCTAAGGAACTTGTCTCATTACCCAGCTTGGACCTTGCCTGAAAGACCACAACTACTGTCCCAGCAAAACAATCCGATCCTACACAATCAACTACTGACTCTGAACCTGGCAGCATGGCTGATCATGTAGTCATACAAACAACACCTCTCAGTAAAGCTGTGATGGATGTCATTTTGGAAGCCAGAAGGCCTAGTACTAGAAAATCTTATGCTGACAAATGAAGAGATTCTGTGCTTGGAATCAAGCACAAGGAACTAATACAGCAGAACCAAATATTCCTCAGATATTGCAATACTTAACTGAGATGCTTGACAAAGGCCTATCTTTCTCATCAATTAAAATCCATGCTTCTGCCATTTCAGCTCATTACAACACAGAGCCACCAATCTTTTTTCATCCTTTACTAAAGCACTATCTTGGAGGAGCCAAAAATCTAAGGCCTCCTAGAAAATCGTGGGACCTCAGTTATGTGTTGGAAAAGAAGAGTTTCAGAGCTACAGGCCATCATGGCTGTAGAGCCTTTTATCATATTTCACCCAGACAGGGTATCTCTGAGGACAAATCCTACTTTTATGCCTAAGGTGGTTTCCAGTGTGGCTCTTAACCAAACAATTTATCTGCCAACCTTTTATCCAAATCCGCAGAACAAGGGGGAGAGAATTCTGCATTCCTTGGACATACACAGGCAGCTAAGATTCTACTTAAGCAGGACTAAAGCTCTAAGAAAAACTGAGCAATTACTAGTGACATGCTGCAGGATCAGAAGTCAAAGTTATTTTAAAGCAGACTTTTTCAAAGTGGATAAGCCACTGCATCCGTTTCTGCTACTTACACCATGGTAAACCTGTGCCCAAGGGCATTAGGTCTCATTCCATCAGAGCTGCAGCTACTTCAGCAGCCTTTCTAAGGGGAGTACCAACCAAAGACATTCTAGAGGCTGCTACTTGGAGTTCTGTTCACACCTCTCTCAACTCGAAATCCAGGGCAGGCTTTGCCACTGCAGTTCTGCAGGGCCTTATAGCCACTCCTAGTGCTGTTTAGCCCGAGCCTCCCAACCATAGCTTTGGGATTCTACCCAAATGTAATGACTGCAACAGTGAAATACAAAGAACATAGTACAGTTGTGTACACTTACCATAAATGTAGATGTTCGAGTGTATTCACTGTTGCAGTCCAGGTTACCCTCCCGCCATCCCCCTGTCATTCTGGAGTTTATCTTTCCTTCTTTATCTTCTACAACCTATGTGGTGTGTTTGTTTGTAGGTGAAGGTAAAGGTTTTATATATATATATATATATATATATATATATATATATATATATATATGGATCTACCTGACTACATCGACAGTACACAACACCGACAACAACTTCACCGACACCACATAATCGACAGTTCACAAACACGACACCTCATACACTCGACACATCATAACAAACAAAACAAATCCCCTGTCCAAAACCCACACACACAACACAAGCACACCAAAATCCTTACAAACCAACACTAACCCTTACATAGACAACTATCTACAACCCTAACCCTAAGGTCCATCACTATCGCACGCTCACCTAACCCGCGCCCTAACCCTAACTCACTTAACCCGCTAACCCAAAAATATCACTACTGCACCCTTACCTAATCCGCGCCCTAACCCTAACTCACTTATCCCATCCCTACAGACCGTCAACATCGCACTCTTACCTTACTAACTCACTTATCCCATCCCTGCAGACCGTCAACATCGTACACTTACCTTACTCGCACCCTAACGGCTGTCACTCCTGCATACTTACACATCCCCATCTCAGTGTTCTTAGCGTCGGTGTTTTCCTCCGTCGGTCTTCTGACTTGTCGATCTTCTGACTCGTTGTCGGTGTTGTGAACTGTCGATGTAGTTAGGTAGATCCATATATATATATATATATATATATCTATTTGCTACCTTTTGGGGGGCACCTGACATCGGGGGCAAGAAAAACTAAAGAAAATGCTGTCATGGAAGAGGAGACAGCAACCGACACAGGACCCAAGACTTTGGAATTCAGGCCGACTGAGGGCAACCTGCCAGCAGATTACCCAAATGTAATGACTGCAACAGTGAATACACTCTAACATCTACATTTATGTTAAGTGTACACAACTGTACTTTCTCCGGAATTATGTGAGGTGCTTTTCACAGCCCCTGATGCCTGACACAATATCTATGCAGGCCTCTACCAAGACCCTTTTGGAGTATGGTATGCAGCAGAAATCTTCTTTGTCTTCTGAGCCTTTGGTCGTCTCTGCCTCAGTTGGGTTCGGAGCCATGACGCAGGCACTGGCTTCTGATGAGGCCTTTCGCCCTACCAGTTCTAGATAAAAAATGATGTCTTCTCATCTGACTACCGTTTCTGTCAGACCAATGGATACTATTAGGCCTAGAAGCCAGGCCACTCCTAGAAAATCTACCTATAGCCACCATCTTACTCCTGCTCCATCACCCCAAGCACAAATGCTTAAGATGGCAGAGGATCTTATCTCCTTTATCAGGAGTAATCAGGCCACAACTTATAAAAGGAAAATAACCCTTCACTTGAACTAATGACAGAGCAGGATTCTGAGGAATCTGATTATTCAGATTTTGAAGAACAACAACAACCTGTGACTGCTTATGAGGATTCAGATGCAGAGGAATCCATTCCTTCTGCTTCCCCACCAGAGGACCTTTCCTTTGGGGAAACCCTTCACACCCTCAGGAAACATTTCCACTTGAAATCTCGGGACTTCCCTCAGTCTAAGAAAAGACTAAGAGTTTCTGGACCTGCCTCAGCACAGACCCTTGGCCATCTCCTCTATCTTAGAAGTGGTGGATGATGTTTTCCATGAATCCAGCTTAGTCCCTGATGCCCTCCCACCTGCTCCCAGTAAACCTGACAGGTGTTAGAGTACCGGTCTAAAGGAGCTAAGGCTAGTTCTGCAAAGAATCCTATTCTTTCTGACAAGGACTCCAGAGCTCTGGACAGATGGTAAAAAAGTATACACCTCTGCAACCTTAGCTATCAGAGCACTCAACTGTCAGTTCCATATGTTAAAATATCAACAACACACTTTGGAACTATTAAAGCAAAAGATTTCTACCTTTCCCGACTGTGCCAATTCAAAAGTTAGATTTACTGCACTCTACTTGTCAAGTAGCCAAACACTCATTACACTGTGGATGTGATGCCCTAGATGCCTCAAGCAGGGCAGCAGTGTCAGCATCTATCATTAGGAGACATGCATGGTTGAAGGAACAACTTCTCCCTGATCATGTCAAGTCTAAATTATTTGATGCACTGTTGGGTAAGGACTGCTTGTTTGGAGTAAGAGGTGCTTAAAAAGATGGAAGACAAAGCAAAATCTATGCAAACAGTAAAAGATTTCTTTCAGGTTCAACCTCCTAGGTTCAGCAGGAATTTTCCCTCTAAGCACTGGTCCTTTCCTGCACCTAGCAGACAGGGGCAAGGTAAGCCCCACAGGGAAAGACCACCCAGGCCCCTATCCCAGGGACAGTAGAGTACCAAACAGTGGACCACTTCCACCCCTAAGGCAGGGAGTTCTAAGCCATCCTTCTATGGCAAAAACTCTCAATGACTCCCTCTCCCCCTCTGCCCTCATTTCACTTACCAAAAGCTAGGAGGAAGGCTCTCCCTCTGCAAAAGAAAAACGTCTCTCTCTAGCAAAGGACCAATAGGTCTTAAAGATGATTTTTTAGTGATACAAATTCTCTTTCCACGAACTCCCAATTCCAAGAAGGTACCCAGACTTGCCTCCAAATCAGTGGGCAGATGCATTGAAGCAAGTCCAAACTCTCATATCCCAGGGAGCAGTAGAACCTGTTCTTGCAGATCAAACAGGCAAAGGGTTTTATTCCAGACTATTCCTTGTTCCCAGAAAAGAGGCTTCTTGGTGCCCCATCCTGGATCTATCCATTCTGAACACCTCTCTGGTGGTCCCCAAATTCAGAATGCTAACTTTGCAGCTGCTACTGCCTATGCTGAAAAAAAAATGCCTGGTTAGTGACCCTAGCCCTAAAAGATGCCTACCTCCACATCCCCATAAGAGAATCCTGCAGGAAAGTCCTGTGCTTAAGAGCAGGCTCATGACACTTTCAGTTCTCTGTGCTCCCCTTTGGCTTATCTACTGCTCCCAGGGTATTCACCAAATGGTTAGCCCTGGCCATAGCATTTTGCAGACAGAGAAATTTACAGATTTTCCGTTATCTGGATGACTGCCTCATTCAGGCAGAGTGCAAAGAAAAGCTGCTCCAGGACCTCCTCTTTGTCAAAACCCTCCTAACTTCCTTAGGGTTCACCATCAATGAGAAGAAATCAAAGCAAACACCCTCCGGGAGGATCATTTTCTTGGGAGCACTGCTGGACACAGCATCCCAAATGGCCTTCTTATCCTCAGAAAAGCAGAGCTTCCTGCCTCTCTACTTTACCTAGCTGGCTTCCTGAAGTCACCTCATGGCGAGGAAGTTCTTGCAAGCATGGCATCTTGCATCCTTCTAATTCCTCTGGCCAGGCTTCACATGAGAAAAACTTCAGTGGTATCTAAAGAACCTTTGGTGTCAGCACTCTCAGCCTCTGGAGACCTCTAATCCTCTAATACCCTGTATAAGGTCCAAGTTTCTCTGGTGGGCAGGAGCCTGTGCCAAGAACAAGGGTCTTCCCTTCATCCTCAACCCTACAAGGCAGACCATCACCACTGATGCCTCAAACATTGCTTGGGGTGCTCACCTAGCAGGCAGGTGCACCCAAGGTCTTTGGGATGCCAGCACCTTTCCTTACACATCAACCAGAAGGAAGTGACAGTACAAAAGGCTCAGACATCCTTCAAACCCCATCTCAGGCCAGGGGTTCTCCTTATCAAAACAGACAACACCACAGTAATGTGGCACATCAACAAACAGGGAGGGACCCAATTTTACCCTCTGTGCAGGCTAGCCATGAACCTCTGGCTGACGGCCTCCACCATGGGATTACACCTAATAGCCCAGTACCTACCAGGAATCAACAACCCCCTGGCATACCACTTAAGCAGAAACTTACTGCACCCCTACGAATGTCAGTTCCACAGAAAAATCTTTTTGCAAGCCACTCAGGAGTGGGGGAACTCCGGAGGTGGATCTATTTGCTTCGCACCTCAACCACCAGCTAAAAAAATTCTGTACCAGGGAGTATCACCACCTAGCATGGAAGGTGGATGCCTTGACCTTCCCCTGGAACTCCCTGTTTGTGTACGCATTCCCTTCTCTGCCTCTTATTCCCAAGTTACTGATAAAGATAAGTGAGGAGAGACCAAAGACCATCCTCATTGCTCCAGATTGGCCCAGACAGCATTTGTACCCCTTACTGCACAGCCTGATATTATAGCCTCCCAGGCAGCTTCCCTGATCTCAGACTTCTTGACTCGGGTGGGGGAAAATGCTGCACCCAGAATTGCAGACTCTCAAACTGTCAGCATGGCTAATACTCCAATGGCAAACAAGGGGCCCCTGTTAAGCAAACGAGTTCTAGACATCACAGATGCAGAAGGCCCAGCACCAGAAAATCTTATGCAGGGAAATAGAAAAGATTCTGCTCCTGGAGCCAGTCCAGAGGGGCAGTTTCTCACAACCTTCCGTCCCTCTTATTCTGGACTATCTAGCGGAGCTACTCAATAGTGGCCTTTCCTTCTCTTCTATTAAAATCCACGCCTCAGCCATTTCGATACAGACCAGCCCCTGTTCTCACATCCTTTGATTAAACAGTTCCTCAGAGGGGCTTCTAATATCAGACCTCCCAGAAGGCCACCCACGTCAGCCTGGGACCTGAATTTTCTTTGGAAAAACTAACCGTACTATCCTTTGAACCTGCTGCTTCAGCAGAAATTAAATACCTCTCCTGGAAGACTGCTTTCCTACTAGCTATCACCTCAGCCAGAAGGATTTCAGAACTTCAGGCACTGATGGCCATTGAGCCCTTCATCATTTTCCATGCAGACAAGGTCTCCCTGAGGACTAACCACTCCTTTATGCCCAAGGTGGTATCTAATGTGACTCTCAACTAGGCCGGGTACCTTCTTCCCTAACCATCAAAACAAGGGGGAAAGAACTTTGCACTCTCTAAACATGCACAGACAGCTCAGATAGAAAACAGACCAACTTCTTGTCAGCTTTGCCCAAGGGGCAGAGGGAAGGTCCATTTCCAAGCAAACCATTTCCAAATGGATATCACACAGTATCCATTTCTGCTACAGATTACATGGGAAACCATCCCCTAAATCTATCCGTACCCATTCTACTAGGGCAGCCTCTACTTCCACAGCATTCCTCAGAGGAGTCACCACCAGGAACATCTTGGAAGCTGCCACCTTGACCTCTGTCCATACCTTTACAAAGGA
The DNA here is from genome assembly GCF_019279795.1 of Protopterus annectens. Lineage (NCBI taxonomy): Eukaryota > Metazoa > Chordata > Ceratodontiformes > Protopteridae > Protopterus > Protopterus annectens. The sequence continues at coordinate 1,341,544,845 of NC_056741.1, read as the reverse complement.
TTACCATCTACCTCTTTTCTCTAAGGCTAGGGCAGGGTTTGCCTCTGCAGGGCATGCTTACCCATGCCTAGGTCTCTGACTAATCTTTCCACCCCTCTCCTCAGCTTTGGGAATCCTCCCACAGCTAATGACTGCAGCAGTGAAACACGAAGAACATAGTACAGTTGTGTACACTTACTATAAATGTAGATGTTAGAAGTGTATTCACTGTTGTAGTCCTGGTTTCCTTCCCTTCTTCCCCCTTATATCCTCTTTCCTTAGTGAGACAATAAGCTTCTTATGGTGGTGTTTAGCCACCAAGACCACTTTACCATATTTCCTTGGGCTTTTGACTAGTTAGGGCAAGAAAAACAGATGTAATGGCATTGGCTGCCTTGCTTTATAGCACTGATGACCTGACGTCAGTCAACAACTGACAGCAGCTGACGCAGAAAAACATTGACTCTGGTATTCTGGCTGGCCGAGGGCTACCACAGCAGGGATAACCCGCAGGTGATGACTGCAACAGTGAATACACTCGTACATCTAAATTTATGGTAAGTGTACACAACTGTATTTTATCAGTGTTTCCTAGCCATCATAGTACCAAATAGGTCTGAACTGCAATAGCAGCTCATACCAGTATGACTAAAAATTAAACATACAATCTTAGAATTAGCTCAGGCTCATTGGTTCGTAGGAGGTTACTAGGCTATTGGTCCTAGGGCCTTTATAAGCCTAGCCATGTTACACCCTTGTTCCCTTATTGACCAAGTTGTATGGTCTATGTTTGCAGCCTGAGTCTATGGTCAGCACCAACTGCCCATATCCAAGAGGGACATAAGTGACATCTCCGGGGTAAATGTACCATCTCCCACCCAGCTTTTTTAAGTTAGACTTAAATAAGGTTATTGAGGAGCTCTGTCTTGCATGAATTGGGAGTTTGCTCCAGTGGAGGAGGAGTGGCAATCTCTGGGAGCAATATCTGTCCTTCCAGCATGACCGTTAGTGCCACAGGCCAAGTTAAGATCCCTAGAGCAAGTGAATCTTGTCCCATTTGACTTGAGGATGTTCAGCATTTCCATTAGGGCAGGGTCTGCAACTGATCTGTAGGCCAGTCGAAAGTTGCCTCTCATCCGCCTGGGAGGTGTAGAGTACAGTGACAGGGCCTTCAGTCTGTCCATGTAGGTCATGTGTTGAAGGCCCTTACCTTTGATCACCATGTCTCCACAGTAGTAAGAAGGGCATTCTATATTGCTCATCTCATAAGTAAGGACATTGCCTCCACAAAAAAAGTTTGTAACATCCCTGTACTCTTCCCTCATAATAATCAAGTACAGTGCCCATTTTGGTTTGTACCTTTCCAGGTACCTGGATCAATTGGAGAGGCCACAAATGTTCCTCACAATGATGATTCAAGGTATTCAGCATCTGTCCTATGTGGATCTTGCTGAAATCACTGTCACTTTATCCATTTAATAGAGACTACTCAGAGGTGATCTCTGCCTTGTGTATAAGGCAATTTCTGACTCTGCTTTATTGGAAATGCTGCATATCCATAAGTCCAATGGTTCACTGGTTTCTCGCTCTAAATACCTTAACCTGGTATGTGACACTATAATAGAACCGTCTAGAGGGACAGGTTTGTCTCCCATTGGTTACCGCACTTGTGGAACAGACTCCCAGTTTGTCAAGCAGAGCACCTCTTCAAATGCAGTCTGGACGATTGGATAGGTATCCATAAATTCACCCTAGGGGTTCCACCTCTGTCTGTCTTGGACAGGGGCAATAGGTGCTGATCATGGAAACAAGGGAAGAACTTGACTAGGTTTGTAAGGACCCTAGAGCCATTAGCCTAGTAACTTCCTATGATCCTATGGACAGTGTAAGTGCACAGGACTTGTAGTCACACAGTTGTAAAATGCTTTTGTGTTAGGTTTATGGATTCATCATACAATTTTATATGCTCCCATAAGTAGATTTGTGGGCTCATCAGACAAATTAAAGATTCTTCAGTAAGATAAGCTACCATGGTTTGTCACGCAACTTTAGGATGCCACCTCACTTCTCTCTTGCAGAGCTGGTCAACACAGCTTCAAAATGCTACTACACTGCAGACTCATGCTGCTAATATGGAAGTCTCAAAATGAATTGTCTTGGTTCTCTTCCCAACATCTTTCAGTAGTCATGTGCCTCTTCTGACGTGGAAGTGTCAAAGCCCGATGATGTAATTTGGGGGAGGGGGTTAGTGAAGTCCTTTTTGCACTAGCTCAGCTTTCTTCCTCTTGGGTACCCCCTTTTTTGATGTGCACCCTATGGTTTGTCAGTTGCTGGCATTAATGCGACTTCATTATAGGTAACTGAAATCATTGCACTCCAATTTCACAAATTGTACCTTAGAAAATTTAGTGACCATTTTGTTAAGTGGAGTAACTAAAAAGGAAATGTATCCTCCTTTCAAGGCACACTGATCCCTATAGTTGATTAGGTTAATAGTCTTGGTAGAACGGAGTTGTTGAGGAGGGTTTTGCCCCATCACAATTTTCAAAAATGTGACCAAATATTCTTATGAGTGACTTGTTACTTTTGGAAGCCTGTTTGGTATTTCTGACTTTGGATATGTCATATAGAGCTGGCTTCCAGTCCTCCTCAGAGAAACACACACAAATGCATGTACAAGTCAGGGAGTACAGATTTACATGTCTGGTAAATAATTGCAGTAGTGTGTCTTTGCATTAAAGGAAACTTTTCTAAATGCAATCCTTAGGCTACTTTAAGCTTTTACTTCATGATTTGTGAACACATCTTTTCTTATTGCCTTTCAAAAGTTGTACCTTAGAGCTGGGTTGTCACAGTGGAAACGCTTTACTTTTTGCAGTTTTTTAACTGAGCAAGACCTGCTAGATGTATTTTATGGAGAATGTTTTGTGGACATTTTAGGGAATCAGACTTGTTGAATGGAGACCATTTGTAGTTGATTGTATTCTGCTTAAGTCTATTGTGCCTTATTGTGCCTAATGTTAACTCACTTTTGCTTAAGCTGCAACTTTGCATGTGAGATCACAGTCATTTTATTATGGAAATGACAGTGTTGCAAATAGAGGACTGAGTTTCACAAAGAGTAAAGTAGTTTCTTCTTTCATCTGCTGGTGGACAAATGAATGGTCTGAGTGGGTAACAATTGGGGTGACGAGATATGAGAATAAGCTCTGCACTCATCACGTTGCTGGCAGGCAGAATGCCTACACTACTTTAAAAGATGAATATTATAGGTGATAAACTTTTGTATAAAACATGAAGAAGCTCCTTAGTCCACCCACCCCCTCCAAGAAAGCTTATTTTATTTGTTATTTTATTAAAATTTGTTTATCAGGAAAGTCTGAGTGGGTCTAAAGTACCCATTTTCACTGGAGGCCTGAAAAGAAAAGCTCCAAAATGCTTCAGTAGATTTGTTAGCTTGATGCTTTAAGATGAATTGTATGTCTTTGGATCATAGTGGTCATATGGGATTGTAGCTTTAAAGTACAGAGACCAGGGTAGACAGTAGGTTTGTAGAGTGTTATGAGCAGTTATCAGCTGCAGAGAGGCAAGATGCTATGTTAGGTCAAGCCATTTAAGAGATTTAAGGGGACTGCAGTGATGGATTAAATGCATGGACCTAGTTGCAAATTTGGCTGTTTTATTGTAACAGGATTCATGTTCTCATTTTAGTGAGGTTTGTAGGTTGGTGAGAATCCAAGCACCATACAGGAGTAAGTACTGGCTGAAGTAGTTTTGGAAGATGTTTTTAGAAAAGGCGTATGCCTGTAGTGCTTCCTTAGTTTTTGATGTGTTTTTTAATACTGTTGTGAGTACGGAAGTTGAGTTTTAAATTTTCATCAGTTATCAAACCTAGGAGTTTTGTGTCTGGGATGACTTCAATTGTTGTATTATTTTGTGAGTAGATTTTAAAATTTGATTTATCAGCATTACCTGTTTTGGAGGTGAATAGGAGGAGTTTGGTCTTTTTAGGGTTGAGTAACAGTTGAGAGTCATTAAGCCATGTTTCAAGGAGGAGAAAGCTTCTTGGGTTATCTGTTTTAGGTAGGACAGGTTGAGGAGCAGATGCTAATGGAATCACATACATATTGAATTAAAGACCTCTGACAGGAGGTGGTATGAGGGTTATTGATAAAAATCTTAAGAACAAGAGGGCCAAGGATAGTAACTTGGTGGACACCAGTGATGGTTGGTAGCTAGGGTGAGAGGCAATCTTACCATTTTACAGACTGTTGTCTGTTGGATACATAGCTAGTAAACTAATTGATAGAGGAAGGGAAGAGACCAAGGTTAGAGATCCTCCATGTAGAGGTTTGTAATGGGAAATGTATCAGAAGTTTTTGTCAGCTCTCTAAATATTGAGGAAACATTTTTCTGAAGTCTCTAGTGCTGTTTACGGTGTCCCTGAATGAAAGTAGCACAGTTGTGGTACTGTGGCGTAGCCTGAAATCATAAGTGGAAATGAGAAGTTCATTTTAGAGAAGATACTTATAGAGTTACTGATGGACACATTAATATTTTGACAAGGGGGAGAGGATAACAATGAGTCAAGAGTTTGATACTTTAGTGGAGTTACCTCCTTTATGCAATGGATTGATGAAAGAATTTTTTGATAATGTTGTGATTTATGTTTCAATAATTGATATAATACTGATGTGAATGTTGACTGGATAAGCTGTAGCATCTTTTGCTAGTTTAAGGTTTTCAGCTGGAGGGGCACCTGCAGAGGTTGAACTTGGCTTTAAGCTTATGTAGTAGTTTATGTGATATGCAGTTGAGTCTTGAGTGGACTCAATTCGGTGAGAAAATGGATGAGAATTGGAGATGGTTAAGGTTAGTTGGTTGTATTGCCAGTGACATGGGTATTAAAGATAGCAGCGGTCTGAGGATGTCAGGATAATGATTTTGATTGCTTTTAGTTCCTATATTAAGTAGTGAGTTAATGGAAGACCGGAATTGTTTGGGGTTGCTTTTGTTGACCATTTCAAGAGTGGTATAAAAGTGTTTGTTTATTTTTTTGTTGCAGATTATTTTTAGTCACCATTATTAAATTATCTCTTCAGACATGGGGAAATCACATATATTTTGTAATTGTCATCAGTCCAACATTATATAAATTGCTGAATTCTTGCCTTCCCTCGGGCCTCTTTCTTTGTACTCCTGAACATTATTATGCATGTATTGTTCACAGAATTTCCATTTATTTCATTGTCATTTACTCCTTCCCTTTTTCTAAAGATCCCTCTTCTAGTTCTTTTATTAATCTGATAATATTCAGTATTTTGTACTAATTTGTTTTTTGGATGTTAACATAATTAAACTTAATAAGGCCTTAGAATGTCTAGGCAATTCAGATACTGTCCCCCAGATCAAAAGAGTCATTTCCTTAGTTACAGCCATATGCTTACCAAATATTTCCAACAGAGTACTCTGTAGGGGATTTTAAAAATGCGCCAACTCCTTATGCTGCCAAAACATATGCTCCCAGTTATCTCTTTCTTTCCCATCACACCTCCAGCATTTGCTGTCTACCTGAGGAAGAATTATTTGAAGTCTGCTTGGGGTATAAAAATACATATACAAACACTTCAAAGCAAAGATCCTAAACCTTATGAACTTGGTTACATACTTGGGACCCACACATATGTCTTCTCATTGTTCTCTTGTTAATAGTTTTTCCAGTCTGTCTTCACAATCCTTTCTAACCTCCTCTGACTGATTCTTATAGTTAACATGCAATATTTTATATGCTTCATCTCTTTTTAAAAGCAGCTTCTGTTCTAGATTCAACTAAAACTTCTGACAGAGCAGGTCTTTCCCAGACATAAGATTCCCTTTTCTCTTTCTCTCTTCCTATACTCTGATATCAATCCCTGGTAGGGAAGGCAGTCTCTAGCCTGCAGTCCAAATGTCATCTTGGCCTCATCCCACTCCATTACCTTTCCCTCTCTAGTTATTTGCTCCCAGTACCTTATTTCTTTTGCCAGTTTTCTCCAGTAAATTCCAGACCCCTCTTGCATATTTTCTGTACCCCCTACTTGCAGTCATCCCGATTGGCAAAATCTCCTTTTCTCCTTTCTCCGTTCTTATGTTGGCTTAGCTCTCAGAACACTTTTTGCTACTTTATAAAAATAACATTCTGTATTTTTTTATTATTCTCCCTAAGAATCTGCATCCAAAATCCTACTCTCTCTCTTTCTTGAACCACCTCTTCAACATTTTGAATTATAACCTTCTGCTTGTGTTATGCATATGAGTCTTAACTGGGTAGCCCTAAAATATCCCTTCACATCAGGTAATCCTAAACTACCTTTTTCTGTTGGAAGGATCAGCTTATCCCACTCAGCTCTTGCCCTTTTCTCCTCACAGATAAAGTCCTTCAACTCTTTATTGTCCACAACTTCTCCTCTGGTTGATAAAAATATGCCTGACCTATATATAAAACTAAAGGGACTAAAAACATTTTCACTTCTTATATCTTATTATCCATGTCCATAAACAAGAGCTTCCAGTTTCTCTGTTTTGTATTCTATTTCATTAAGTTTCTTCCCACATATCCTTAGCTGCCATAACACAAGTCTTTTTAATCCAAATCCATACTCCTAAATACTTCATCTTATGTCCCTGCAACTATGGATATTGCTGAATCAGTTCATGTGCTGGTACATAACTTACAGCTGTAGACTCTGTTTTATCATCATTAATTTTATATTCCAAACAGACTTGAAAATATTTCAAAACGTTCTGCAACACTGACATGTCCTTTCCTGGATATATCCGGTACAAAGTAGTCCTCTGCAATAAAGCCAACTTTTCTTGATTGCCATACCAGTTATATCCTTGCATTTCTCATTTCCTTATTTTCATTGGCCATGGTTGTTCAAACACTACTTATGAGAGAAGAACCCTCCCACTTTAATTATAGCCTCTGATCCTTTGTATGTCATCCTAATTAATCGTATTATTGTATTAGGGAATGCAAAGGCTTCCATAGTCCTACGAATAAAATCCCAGCTTACTCTATCAAATTTTCTTCATCAAGCCCCAGTGGTATTTTCTTATATTCTGCTTCCCTTTGGATTGTCATTGTTCTGTTAATGTTGTCAAATGCCTCCAAAAAACACATTGACCCTTATCTATCCATTTTGGCAATATTTTTGCTATTCTTTTAGCTAGTATAGACAACACTTTAAAATCATGTTTTAAAATTGAAACGGGACTATATGAAGCTGGGTCTGATGGGTCTTTACCGTCTTTAGGTAATAAAGCCACCAGAGATTTCTTCCATGATGTTGGTGCTTTCCCTTTTTTTAAATACTGTTAAAATCTTCCACAATTTTTACTTTCTCCCCTTCTAACATCAAAGCTTCCACAGGAATACCATCTGTTCCTGGAGACTTTACAGAGGATTGATTATGCATTATGCATCACTGTCTTTATTTCATTTCCTCCTGTTTTAATTGTAAGTTGTTGAGCCTCATCTATCTCAATCTAACTTTGGCATAATTAAGTCTTCCAGAAATATTTCAGTTTGTGCTTTCTTTATTTCCCCATTACTCTGCTTTATTCTTTATTCAAATTTTCATAAGATTTCCAATATCTCTAAAACTGCTATGAGATCTTTGGTTATTTTCTTGCTATACACTGTCTAAGTTAAGCAAAAAACCTAAGTCATTGTGCTAACAGTTTTTGTACTCTGGAGTTATCAAAAAAAAGTAGTTGCTTAACAGCATTTTTTCTAAACTTATGCATATTATCCATATACTCCATTATTTTCTGTTTAGCACTCTGCATTTGTGCCTTTTCTTTTTGTGTGAAATTCCCCTTAATCTGCAATAAATTAACCTTTGTCAGCCCCTCTTCAAGTAATTCCTGTTACATCTTAACCATTATTTATTTCTGCCATATTTTTAACTACATTTTCATTTTATCCCACTCACTAGCTATAACTCCTGAAGATATTTCTATCTTCTGTAGTAATTTTTGAATAACTTACATTACCCATTCCTTAAATTCCTCTTTAACAGGTAGGTAGGAAGGCGGCAGTGTCTCATTTTTACGTCATAACCCTGCATTTTTATCTTCTTTTGTAGTGTGCATGATTTGAAATGGTTATTGGATGTGTGCCACAGCTTTCAATCAAAAGCAGGAAAGTATAATTTCTATCAAGTCTAAACCAGTTATACCTTGGGGAATAATACATACATTTTGTCCAAGTTCCTACCACTGAATTCACATTTTCCATACCAAATATTTTCATGAACTACTTCAGAAATCTACCCTCTTGTTAAATGTTTCCCTTCTAGGTTCCCCTGTGATGCCCCTGCACTGGCCCAGTAATCAAGGAGCTCAATCCTCACCAGTAGCACCAATGAGGGACATACATATTGGGAGGATGACAAGTACACACGCAGTAAAATACAATTTCCCTTAAGAGCACACGGAGATCACAGTCGAGCTGGGGCTGGTTTTTGCCTCTTTCTCCACATCCCCAATAAGATTCCCCACTGGCACAGTTATAGGGTTAAGATCTCAGCCGAGTGGTCATGCCAAATTCTCCAGCACCCTTTCTGTCCAACCAGTACTTCGTGTCCTTGCCCAAGTAGCTGACACATACACATGCACACACGTACACTTTGAGATTTCATTTATATAGAAACACACAGACACTGCTGGTGAAGGCTGACACAGGTTCACTAGCTATGCCCCCTTCTGCCCAGAATATATGGTAGTACCAGCTGCCACCAACCACTCTTACTTATCAGCTACTATAAGGGCCTTCCCAAACTGTGACCAATTCTACTGTGTAATGTTCAAATGGTAAGTGTGACCAAAACTTTTAAGGCTATTTAGGAGTGGCCTATACAGTGTCACCAAATACATATGCAAGTACGCTAAGAGCTTAAATGTCTCTAAACAAACCAGCCACAATTAAAAGGTTTAAATACATTTAATGATTAATAAAAGAACAAGACAGTTCAACACAGTGACAGCAAAGTTCAGAATCACAGGAAATATTTTAAAACATTGCAGGACAGTCTCACATAAATACAGAAAATATCTAAACTAATTTTACTAAATTCCTATCTATCTCTAAGAGAAATCATGTAATCTAAGTCTTACTTACAGCGCAATACAAATGCAGATGAGAAGTGCTGAAGATGGACATTTCAGGTCCAAAGACAAGATACAAAATGCACAGACTTTCTCTGAGGGATAGTTCTTAAATCACTATCAAACATTACTGCTGGGTTATCTTGGATTATATAATTCTTTGTCCCCTCTGCCTTCAGTTCCCGGGCTAACAAAAACTTAGCAATTTAGCACCTCTGTGTCAAATACTTATCTGTCAGAAGTTTGCCTAGAAATGGAAGTCATAAAGCAGTTAAACACTTTTACATTTGAAACCTGTAATTATTTGTTTCCAGACAATAGAAAGAACTGCTAGCTGAGATGAACACCATTGTAAAACTCTTTGCTTTAATTGAGGGTTTGCAAGTTAACTCTCTATACATTTTATAGGCATATAGTTTATACACATTTCTGCTCTTTTCCATCAGGGTACACTGTGGTTACATTCTTGAAGCTCAGTACATTACATACAGTTCACCACACACTTCTGCTCCAGTAGTTTAATATACATATAATATATAGATTTCTTACAATTGTAAGACAAGCATACAAATCATATTACTATTCACAAATAACATAGAATTTACACAATTCCAGCTAGCTGGGGTGGCAGCCTTCACAACCCCACCCCACCCCCAGAAAACCCAAGCTAGTTTTTCAAGTGACCCTTGAGAAACATTGTTTGAGAGGGTTGAGCCTATCTGGGAATATCTTACTCCATCCCATGTCTTGAGAGCCCATCTGCATGCCTTAATTATTCAAAACTCTTTCTTTTTTGTCTTTACCCATGAGGCCATTTACTTCCCAAGATAGTATGGGCAGCATAGTCAATATGATAAAAAGCTGTTGTTCCCACCTGTTATACATGTCAGCTTTTTACTTGGTATTTCATTTATTATTTATTTATTTATTTATTTTACATTTGTTGACCAGGATAGTCCGACTGGATACATGTCCATTTTCAGCAGAGGCCCAGGGAGAAAAGCTCCACACAATGTGGTATACACAATACAACAGACAGCCAATTTATAGAATACACGAGTCACACTATTTATACATATTTTTAAATCGGGAAAAAAAACACTGTACAAGTGTAGAACAGAAGAAAGAATTTAAAAAATCTTACTGTTAAGTTAGGTAAAAGGTAAGTGGTGCCAGGAAGATGTGAGTGGAAGAGGAGGTTTGACAGGAAAATAGGGAGGGAAGAAGAGATAAATAGTAAGCTGATAAAGGGATGGTGAGAGAGGTGTGAATAGACCAAGATGAGTACTATGTTAAAGGGGGGAGGTTACAGGAGCAAGTAGTGAGGTGGGTAAGGTAGTGTTTGAGAGATTTTGAAAGTAGGAGTCTGTGATAGGCTTCTTAGAGTCAAGGGAAGCCTGTTCCAGAGGATGGCTGGAGAGTAGCTATATAATTTGCTTACCAGAAATATCCAGCTGGGTCCAAATGGTTCCATTTTCAGCACAGGTCTGGAAGAAAAGCTCCAGTAGTACAAAATTAAGCTAAACAAAAGTTTTGGGAGAAATAATCAGCTTTTGGCTGCTGATCTTTTATACGGTTGTTTCTTTGCATCTCCATTTGAACCTAATTCACATGTTTCAACACTTTTTGTTTTAATGAAAACCCTCAAACAAAAAAATAAATATATTTTCAGAAAACACCCATCCGCTTTTAACACACACAACCTGTGTACATCTTTCAAAAAACTAAGTTTAACCTACCAGATAGGAACAATGCCCCTAAATCAACAAATGCACCCACAAGCATTACCTAAAGCTAAGATTTCCCCTTCTAAAGTGCATGCTACAGCCTGTACACCAACATACCTCTCAACTGTCCAAAATTTCACAGAGTATCCAGATTTTTGAGTTGTATTTTTAGTCTGTTCCTCATAAAGTTTGCAGTTTTCTATCAAATCTTTGAGGACTGAAGTCACTAAATAATGACAGACATTTGAGTTTCAGACTTAATATCTTTCAGAAAATGCATAATAATACAAAACCAATTATTCTGTCAACTTTCTGAGTTAATAAGAGCAATATTTAAAAAAATGTCCCTATTTTTGGACTTTTTTCCCCTATTATGTTTGAATTTGTCCAGATTTCTTGTTCAGAGAAGTTGAAAGGTAAACTACTCCCACTTATACTGATTAGCCTCCCAGAGGTGAAAAACAACATTTATGCTTTCAGAAAACATTCAATTTTAACTTTAAGAAAAAGGGCATGGGCTGTTTTTAAATAAAACTAAATTGTATACTATTCTATTAACTGCATTACTGTAGTAAGACTAATGGAAAAAACTGTGATCTTTTATTCATTTCACATAATTTTAAACTTTATTTTTCTCTGAACTGCTTTTCTTTGTACCTATAAATGCTGCATTTCCTTCAGCAAAGAATGCTCAGAACTCAAGATTAATCGCTTGCACCAAACAGACAGTTACACTCCATGTAAAACAGCCAGCAATGAATATTTGAATTTCAGAATTTACAGCTGCCATAGCATCAGACTTCTTGACTCCCACTGAGCATTTGCTAATAAAAAAAAGTTAATGTCATTGCAGATGTAAGAAGCTATGCATTTTTATGGCTTTAATCATTTTGTCTTATTTTTTAAGCCCACTTGCTTACATAAAACACTTGTTTATAGCTTAAGCTGTTGACATTAATCTAGACATTCACCCTTACAGAAAAAGAGAGAGAAAGTAAGTATCTTAATGCTAATGCACGTTCTTCCCACCCCAACCCAGAGCCAAGATCAAGGCATATTAACATTTAAACACATGCTTTTGTCCAGATTTTCTTCTTTTCTTGTTATACTGTAAGGGCTATATATATATATATATATATATATATATATATATATATATATATATATATATATATATATATATATATATTTTATTTTTTTTTTTTTTTTACAATTAAGATAACACACACAACAGTTACTGAAAAGAATCCTCCCAGATTTAAAATTCACCTGACTACACACTTCACAAAACTGCATTACTATATATAATATGCAGTTTATATCATGAAATGTTTTTATACAAATATCTATAAGAACAAAAATTGCTTTACTTAGTTACTTTTTCTCATTTAGTATCATTCTAAACATTAATGACATGTAAAGTAAGGTTTATGCTTTACAGTCCACCCACAAGTTTAACAAAGTCAACAAAACTCCAGGCTTTTTCAGACATTTTTTCTTGCAAAGCCATATTTCGCAAATATATTTGATGCTTTATAGTCTCCAGTTTATTCACTAATTTCAGTGTTGCTAGTTTTCTTCCTGTTCATCTCCATCTCCTAACACTAGACTCTGGATCCAAGTCAAAGTTACTCCTGAGTCTTCTAGTCAACTCCTATGTTTTTTTTCTGTAGTTTAACCGTTTTCCTTTGTAATACTGTTTCACTGGCAAAGTCTATGAGCTTTAGTGTCAAAAGAATGAGAAGAAGAGCCACCCATAAATAAAATAGCAAAACGAACTCCACCAAGCACCAGTTCGTATAAGGTGACACAGAGAAAGTAGAATGTATAAATGTATAAATGGATGTCACCAAATAAAATACTCAAATCAATAGCGACTTCATCAGAAAATACTTACAAACCATTTCACTCTGTTTAAATACACAATCAATTAACACATATCAAATAATCCAATTAAACAATTAATTAATATGCACTTTGTAAAAAATTTTTTTATAAAATTCATTAAAAACTAAATTAATTATTAAATAATTGCAGTATATTCTGTTCTTTATTTATACCTAACTTTCTATACTTTAAAAAAACATTTCACATTTATTGCTTCATTTAAACCAGGAAATTTATCAGAATTCAACCTGACCTGCCATAATGTTTCCCTCTGTTCCAAAAAGGCTCTATAGTCAGGTTTGCAAATTTCCAACACTGAAAAAACAAATTTTTTAAAAAATTCACAATTAATGGAATGTTTATACAAGGCATTATTGTCGTCTTTACTTTTAATGCTGTATATGTGTTCTTTTAGTCATTCCTACATAAAATGCTGGACATGCCGTACACATACCAACATAAACTACCCAATTACAATCTACATATCCTGGTACTTCAAAAATTCTATCACTATTCAATATTGAAATACTAGTACCAACAGAAATAAATCTACAAATTTTACAACTATTACAGCAAAACATGCCTTTTTCTCAATAATATTTTTCTTAAAACAGTATTTTGATATTCCAGCATGTTTTAATGTTGTGAGAATTCCTAAAACAAAGTGTGGTTTATCACCTAAAACCTTTGCAACATCCTGATTTCCTTGAATCACTTCCAATTTTTGTTAAAACTGATGCAATAATGTTCATTTCACCACTCATTTCCAATGAACATACACATTCCTTTTTAGGGTTCTTAAGTTTACAATTATTAATTCTATTATAATTCAAAGGTTTATTTAATATTGCTGGAAATAAAGATTCATGTTTCTCAAAAATTTCATTTCATTTTCACTATTTATTAAAACATCAATGTCATAACCTCTCTCCACAAACAAAGAAGTTATAAAATGAAATTCTTCAACTAAATCTTTCTTTTTACTAGTCATCCGACTAGCTCTTATATATTGCCCTCTTGGGATATTTTTAATAATATGTCTAGGATGGTTGCTTTTATAATGCAGGTAACCATTTGTGAACGTCTTTTTTCTATATATTTTACTATGGAACCTATTTCCAGTAAGGTCCCACCATAAACATACATCTAAAAAGTTCACCGTTAAACCTATATCACCAATGGTAAATTTTAAAAAATCAGAATGACTGTTAATCTGCATGGTAAGATTTTTTACTACCATTTCATTTCCTTCAATTATAAAAATTAGATCATCAATGAACCTTTTATAGAAAACAATAGTAAACTTCTTTAATATAATAGATAAAATATCCATTTCCCACCAAGCCATAACTGTATTGGCAAATGATGGGGCAGCTGGTGACCCCATAGCAATTCCTTTCCTTTGCCTGTAATACTGTTTATCAAAAATGAAATAGTTGTTTTCCAACACAATTTCTAAAAAACCACAAATAGTGGAAATTATGTCATTTGAAACTAATTTGTTCCTAGTTAAATAAATGCGTACAGCTTCAATACCTTTATCATGTGGGATGCACGTGTACAGTGATGTGACATCCAAAGTAAAAATAATATGCTTTGTGGGGTCAAAAACATTTTCTTTGGAAAAATTACTAACTTCTTCCAAAAAATGCCAAGAATCTTTAATATAGGATGAACTTTCCTGTATAATCGGTCCTAAAACAGCATCTATGATTAATGAGATACCTTCAGTACTAGAATGTGGACTTGACACCACAGGTCTAAAGGGGTCTTTGGAATCCTTATGGATTTTGGATTCCAAAAATCACCCCTATTTTGGGATGTTGTACAGAACAAAAAATGTACCCAGACATTAAGGCTTCATATAACTGTGATTCAATAAATCTAAACTTCTTATGCATGTCAAACAACTTAACTTTTTCATATTCTTCTTGATTGTCTAAATTTTTTTCCATACTGCTATTATACACTTGTTGTTCCATTATTACTACATTAGACCCTTTATCGCTTTTCATAAAACGCATTGTACTTCTTAAAGCTATAAGATGTTCTAAAGCCTTTCTTTCCTCTTTATTTAAGTTATCATTATTTTTCTTAGTATTTTTTAATACCTTTTTTATGTCCTCAATACATATTTTCTCAAACACTTCCATAGTGTGCTGTAATTTAGGAACAAAACTTGATGGTTTTATTAATGCTTTACTACATTCAGGTATATCATGCATCACATAAGCTAAATTTAAATTTCTAACAAATTTCTTAACATCAACAACTGTACAGCTATAATTAGCTTTATAATATGGCACAAAATTAAAACCATATTTTAATACATTTAATTCGTCACTTGAAAAAACATATTCTGTTAAATTAATAATGTTAAAACAGTCAATGTCATCCATCATGTTGTCAAAACAGTTGATTTATTACTTTGGTTCCTTTTTGCCATTAAGGCCTCATTTACTGTTTTAGGTTTTACACTAGTGCTTTGTTGTCCCCTGGCCGGTGAAGGCCTATTTAATCCAACCCTTTGCAGCTTACCAATATCTTCACTATTTGCGCTGCTACCATTAGGAACACTGACTTTTGCTACTTTATCACTAGTAATAACAGTCATATCTTCATTGCCTTTATCAAAATTCCCACTGTCTACTATGTTATTCGCGTTCACCACTTCACTGAAAGAGCGCTGATTAACACGCTGATTACCCCAGCTATAATATTACTATGTTTCTTACCAGAAAAATTGTTCCCCCTACTGTTAGGCGCAAAGTTGTTATAAGCAGCATTATTATTATACACCTCAATATCACGTATCAGTTTAGAGTGCTTTCTATTGAACACTTCTGTGGCATGTACATTAACCCCCCATTTGTTTGCTGGCTCATATTTTGTTTTATTTCCTCCTTAAAACACCAGAGGCCAGCATATGCAGCATAGAGATACTTTATTCAAAAATAAATATTTATGAAGGCATATAATGCCACGAAATACACTATTATCGATTCAAACTGGTTTCGGCTATCCAGCCTTCATCAGTGAAAAAAAACATTTACTATGCACAAAGTCTCCTAAATATTTGTAGATACCACCAACCAATAGGAACATGGTATAGTCCAACACTAAAGCTGGTTTCACTATACTGTTTATATAATGATATGCAGCTAGTAGTTTTATCATCATATTAAAGTAGAAGCGTATTTAAAACAATAGAGATTCATAAAAATATATATATTTTAACAACAGTGACAAATATTCTGAATAATATACTTAGAATCCCTTCTAAGTATATTATTCAGATTGTCACTTTTGTTATATATTTTTATGAATCTCTATTGTTTTAAATACACTTCTACTTTAATATGGTGATAAAACTACTAGTTACATATCATTATATAAACAGTATAGTGAAACCAGCTTTAGTGTTGGACTATACCATGTTCCTATTGGTTGGTGGTATCTATAACTATTTATGAGACTTTGTGCATAGTAAATGTTTTTTTTCACTGATGAAGGCTGGATAGCCGAAACTGGTTTGAATCGATAATAGTGTATTTCATGGCATTATATGCCTTCATAAATATTTATTTTGAACAAAGTATCTATATGCTGCATATGCTGGCATCTGGCGTTTTATGGATTAATGGTTTGGCCGTGCATACCATACTTGCGAGGCATTCAGTTTCTACTATTGAGTTTGGACCTTGCTGTTGGGCTGCAGCTGTTTACTTATGTTCGGGTATGAGGATTCCTTCCCTATTGTTTCGAATGTAAACCGATCATTGGAACGGATTTGTGGCAGAATATCACCATAAAGGTTGTATTATTTGGACAAAACTGTCAACTGTATTCTTCGTAATTGGATTTAAACTACTGGTGCTCTACACGTGGCATTGGCATTTTGCGGTCCTAAAGGAACAATATTAGAGATGGTTTGCTGTTTGACTATCCAAGGTCTGTTTTTTGGACTTTTTCTTATTTTGTCTTATTTTGGTGTGTTGTGATTGGAATCATCTGGCCGGATCTTTTGCTGTAGTAACAGCAACGGCATGAGCTTAACAGGACGCAGGGCGGCCATTTTTTATGAGCTTTCTGTTTTTTGAACTATAGTTTCAGGAACCAACAGACCATTTCTTTGTATAGTTTTGTGAAGACACTGGGCGGCCGCTCTCCTTGGCTATCTGCTTTTTCAGTGAACTATATACTTGCGATTCTGTGGCTATTTGTAACTACTGTTTCAGGTATTACGGACTACCTCTTTGAAAAGACGGCAATTAACAGCAAACCACCATCCAGCCCCAACTATTACGACATTGGACTTTACTAATAGTAGGTACTGTGTTTACAATAACTTTCACAAGGCACGAGATATATTGGAGCCGATTAACAACGATGGGATTCAAGCTTTTCTCCACTGTATTTGAAGAACACAGTCCTGTAAAAACAAACTATTTTGTACTTTTTTTCAATAATATTGTATCGTTGTATATTATTTTTCATTTTATGATTCTGATTGGGACTGGTGAGCCACGAAGGGGTTATTGTGAAAAATACATATCCCATATATATCCAACATTAGGATTAGGCCTAGTGTAGTTTATTTGTTTTGTATGATTATGGTTTGCCAGGCTTAGGCATTCAGGATATATAATTTAAAAGGGTACAGTACCTTACTATATGGTATATATGTGGCTAGAATTATTCAGCATAATTGGCAGAATTGAATATAGAAGTCTCATGGGTCAACTCTAAGGGGCCTATTTACCTTAGGATATATTAATGTATTGTCATTTTATATAGTGGCAAGCCATTGGGCTCATTAATGCATTTTTTGTTCTACTGTATTACATTACAAATCACAGGATTCCTATATATGTGCATATACTAGTTGAAATTGTTTTCTATCATAACACAAAGTGGCACATGTACCTATAACTATCTAAACCTGGTCAATTGGATATCATAATACTGTTGTATTTATCTCAACAACGGCTGCATATGGTTGATTTTCATAACTAGATAAAGTGGGATATCTCTGTTATCTTAGAACAACCTAATGCAATGTATGGTATGAATACACAATTGTGTTGACATCATACTACTATCATTGTGGTTTTTGTATAATATGTTGATTTATTCCACATGGATAGCACATCATTAATATATAAATTTAATCCATAGGACCTCATGTAGTTATACTATCATAGTATATTGTAGAGGTACTACAAACGCTTTCAGCACAATATTCTATGTTAGATGATATTCAATATTTATTTATTTTATTTATTTAACATTTGTTGACCGGGAAAGTCTGACTAGGTTCCACAGAGCCTGTTTTCAGCGGAGGCCCGGGGAGAAATGCTCCAGATGCATGTCTTTGGAATGTACCTTATTTAGAAACAATGGGCATGCTATGGATTTATTCATAACAAGAAAAGATTAACATGTCCTTATGTATTTTATCACACTTTGTTCTATCCATATTTGGTTTTCACACAACCAACAGTTTAGGTCTGTATAGTTTTGTGCTTTTGTGATTAATTACAGTACTATTGCTGTCTCAATAGTGTTTAGATATTATTACAAATAGGAATCAGTGTCACATCTATGTATATTTAGTTTGGGCCGGTTTACCTCCTGATCCTGCCACATTGTTATTTTCAGAAGTTGTGCATGTACATGGAAGTTCTCATAACCAGATAATCACATTTTTACCTATGTATTAAGAATACCTTGACATATCCAGATTTGGAAAAAATAGCAGTCTGAATGTTTTTGTTCTCAAAGGCTATGTGGTTCTTTTAAAATCACAGCAACACTGTGATTTCAACAGTAGTTGGATACAATTATCTATAGGACCGATGTGTATTTGTCTGGGTCTACTCTCTTTCTGTTTCTGCCTCAGTTCTATTTTAATTTGGTATACCTGCGCTTGGTAACAGTGAATTTACCTGTTTTAATATCTGCTTCTAAATAAAGAATAAGCATCATAGTTTGCTGATTCCTTGGACAGCCTGATCAGTCTATCTTTTTGCCCAATACACTTGTTATAATCATTTTGGCCTTAGAAATACTATAAATAATTATGGATTTAGAGAAAATTCTCCAAGGATTATGTGCCGATCGGGATGACATAGGTGTCTTTGGGATAGACCACATCTCAGGCAATAATCTAAATGATTCGATTATTAATCCATCAGATGGATGTGATGTGGCTTTTCAAAATTTAAGTAAGGGGTTGAAAAACCTTAGAGCTAACATCTGGCATCTTAGATTATTCTGAGCGTACATTAAAAAGGATATGGCCCCTAGGGGTCTGAGAATACACCTACAACCGTTGGTTAGTAGATCTGAAGAGAGACTAACCACAGAATGGAATATGGCTTTACAACAAGTTTGTGAAAATACTTGCTTCTTACTATGAAAGAATGATTGATATAAATTTATCAGAAGTAAAATCAATCTGTGAGGAATGCAAAAAATATGAATCACTATCTATTTATGAAGGGTCAGTGACCAGGCTGTCTAAGGAAATGGCAAACTATGAGAAACAAACAAGGGATAGGAAAATTAAAAAGTTCAACAGGGATATCACTGATTACCAAAGGGGGCGCCCTTTTGAATCGCATAGAACTGTCAGATTTATGGATACTAGCCAGGGGATGACGACGGGCAGAACTAGGAAGAGACCTAGGTCCATCCTCAAAACTAATGAAAAATTTCTTGTCAGCACATCGGGGGAGGAATCCTCCTACACTGATAGTGAAAGTGTCCAGCTGCAGGAGTCACCTATGCACAAAAGGTCCAACTCAGTACACCCTTTAGAAGTGGAAAAGGGAGGCGGGGTGGCCGCAAACACAAACATGGGAAGCAGAATAGATTCCGTGGAGGGATTGATACAAACATTACTGAGATAAATGACAACAAATGCAAAAATGTGTTGAATTTGTCTAATGTTAAACTGACTAATGATCAAGAAAAGCTACTTAATAAAGGTCTTGGATTTGTACCAGACTTCTTTTGTAATGAATATAATATTGTGTTTGATGTTGAGTTTTTGCCGTAATCTTAATCTAAAGATATTCTTTTCAGATCAAAATTCACGAACTTCTCAAAGATCTAATGATTTTTAGATACTGCAAATCTCAATTCCGACCCCCAATGAACAAACATGTGTCCATTTTCCAACAATCAGTCCTTAGGGATTTACATTTCCCACATATTGAATCACAAGTCATGGGTCAGAATATTTCCCCATCTGAAAAAATGGCTTTAGAGGAGCTGAGAAATAATCGCAATATTGCTATATTACCAGCAGATAAAGGAGGGATGGTTGTGATTATGAACATGAGTTATTATCTAAATGAGGGTTTGGAACAGCTATCAGATACTAAATGTTATATGCATATGTCCATTGATCCTACCCCCAATTTCAAAAAAGAAATTGATACATTTTTGAATCTGGCGGAGGAAGAAGGAATCATCACTCAAAATACGGTCAAACATTTAACAGTGATGGACCCCCAAAAACAAATTCTTTATTTGCTTCCTAAAATACATAAATCCATTTCCAAACCTCATGGAAGACCCATTGTGTCAGGTATTGGCTCCCTTACAGAACCATTATCTATGTTCCTGACAGAACATCTTAAACCTCTACTGACAGCAGTCAGGGCTAGACTACAGGACACCACTCAATTTCTTCAAATCATACAAGATACACAACTTGAACCACAATGGCTTATGTGCACATTGGATGTAAAGTCACTATATACCAGCATACCCCATTGGGCGAGCCTACAGGTGCTACAATATTGGCTAGAACATTCCAAGTTATATCCACCAGGTCTTAATACTTTGCTCATTTGCATGGCTGAACATGTGCTTAACAAGAATGTTTTTTACTTTCAAGGGGAGTGCTATTGGCAACTTCAGGGTACTGCTAAGGGGGCATATTTTGCCCCCATATATGTAGATTTATTTATGGCATACTTTGAAGAATGCCTGATATATAACCCACTTCACAACATATATATAGTTGAAATTGACATGTGGCGCAGATACCTCAATGATTGTTGGATGGTGTGGCATGCAGACGCCACATATTTGCAGGAGTTCGTGGAATATCTGAATGGTAACATTTGGGGTATAATATTTACAATAACATACAATTCTAACACCATTGATTTTCTGGATGTTATGGTTTACAGAAATGATGACCACACCTTGAGTACCAAGACGTACAGGAAATATCCACAATACAACACTTTGCTCCATGCATCCACACCACACCATCTGCAATATACCCAAATCTCAATTTTTGAGGATCAAACGTATCAGTTCATCCAACTGACGGACTTTGAGGAAGCTAAATTGGATCTCCAAAACAGATTTTTGGAAAGGGGATATAATCAATCAGATATATTATCAGCTAGCGCTTGGTCTGATAATCAAGATATCAATATGTTACTAGAGTATAAAAAACTCCAAACTACAGGAGTTGAGTCCCCATTGAGGTTTGTTACTACATATGGCAGAAATCACAATGTAATTTGAAACATCATGGATTCCAACTGGAATATATTATTAGCAAACGAACAATTAAGAAACCTTTTGGGCCCCAAATGCCAGTTCTCCTACAGACTGGGCAAAACGTTAGGAGCCCTGTTCTCACATTACAAGCACAAAGAGAGTGGGGGCACCATTTATAAACAGATGACAATGACTGGAGACCCATTTTTGGGTAACTTTCCATGTGGCCACTGTGGTTCCTGTAACCAAGTAAGTAAATTAAAACAATTCACTAGTGCTAATACGAGTAGAGTCTATGATCTTAGAGTCTGGTAATTGCAGTAGCAGTTGGGTCATATATTTAGCAACGTGTCAATGCTCAGCATTTTATGTTGGGCAGACATCACGATCACTCAAGAGTCAGGATGTGTGAACACAAAAGTGATATCAGAAATAAAAAAGAGACCTATGCTCTGTACAGACACACTTTGAAACATAACAATGCCAGATTTATGCTCATGATCATAGACAAAATTACTCGAGACAGGAGCAATCAACAGGGTTGGCATAGCATTTTGAACCACAAAGAAAAATATTGGATAATTCACCTTGGGGCATTATTTCCCCCTGGCCTTAATGGCCATTTATAATTCGGTGATAATTGGGATTAACAGATCATCGGAATCATAGTATAGGTGTCTTGATGGGCTATATATTTGTAGGCCGCTGTTATTACAGAATGTTGTTGGATTACTCGGACATTAGCTTAATATGTGCTGTTACATGTCATGAATATAATTTTGTGTTTGTCATAAAACAATTGCCAGTATATGTGGTGAATTACAGGTTTATCATCAGCAAAGCATATCAGTTAATTTCAGTAATATTTGTGTGTTCAGCTTATGCACCATTTTTAGATCTAACATGGCCATTAACTGTAAACGTATAGATTTTCATTAAAGATATTGATAGGATATACTATGATTAGGTATTGAATCAGGTATTCCAAAATAATAATACATATATTTAGATGTTATTGGGGACCTTGTGGTTTGCTCGCAGCATGTCATCAGCTCAGGACACAGTTCACAGTATTTTCAAAAAATCTTTTTGGATAACCTTCTAAGTATATTATTCAGATTATTTGTCACTTTTGTTAAAATATATATATTTTTATGAATCTATATTGTTTTAAATATGCTTCTACTTTAAATATGGTGATAAAACTACTAGTTACATATCATTATATAAACAGTATAGTGAAACCAGCTTTAGTGTTGGACTATACCATGTTCCTATTGGTTGGTGGTATCTATAAATATTTATGAGACTTTGTGCATAGTAAATGTTTTTTTCACTGATGAAGGCTGGATAGCCGAAACCGGTTTGAATCAATAATAGTGTATTTTGTGGCATTATATGCCTTCATAAATATTTATTTTGAATAAAGTATCTCTATGCTGCATATGCTGGCCTCTGGTGTTTTATGGATTAATGGTTTGGCCATGCATACCATACTTGCGAGGCGTTTAGTTTCTATTATTTCCTCCTTAGCCTGTTCTGCATCAAAACTCTCTTTGATCCTCCAGGAAAAATATTTTAAAGACCGCTGAATATAGCAGCTTGAACCTCATGCCTGCCTCTCAGCATTCCCTAATTGCTGGGATACATTTGTTTCTCTCCTGTCTGATGTATAGTGAATAATCATTTTCCACAAACACTCTGCTGTGTCCAATTTTTAATATTTTCCCTTATGTCACATTTTTGTCAGAATTGACTCTTTCTGCTGGTATGAATGCATCTTTACTAACCTAAGTCTTGGCTGCTTTCCAAGAGCCAGGTTTGGAGCATACACTGGATGTGCCCTTTCAGTTAATAAATCTTGTAACGGAATACCAGTCCAGATGCTTATTTGGGTTTTCATAAACATTAATACATCCTGGCCCTTCCAGTTTCTCTGGTACAGCAGAAATTCTCAGGTTTTCTCTGTCCACTCTGTTTTCTAACTGTACTATTTTTTAAACCACTGTTCTTGTGGAGTCTCATTCTCAGTTGGCCTTTTCTTCTTTTCAGCCTCTGATTTTTGCACTTTTATCAGTTCATCTGAGTAGCTTGTTAAAACATTTTCCAAGCTTTTATTTGAGTTGATGTACTCCCTCAATGTTTCTTTTATTTTAATCATCACTGAGTACATTTGAATTATTTTTTCCTCTGAATTACTAAAAGCTATTTCATGTACTAAAGCTGAAGCTTGAACTGATTTTTGCTGAGCAACTGCAAGATTCTTTCCAGCCAGTGTTTTCTCTTCACCTTTTGTAGATGATTTTCTTTCACTTTCTCTAAAGTTCTTCTTTCTGGCATTCAGGCAGTATACCTAATAGCCAATAAGTGAGTATTACTTAAACTGACAAAACATCACTGTCTCTTATTTCTCATTTTCTTATTTCGCAACAGGAGAGCTGAAATTAAGCTGTTGATCAGTATGCAGCCATCTTGGAAGTCTGTTGTAGCTTTGTTTTTGTTTTTTTTAAGTTTTGATGTTTATAGCTTGTTTTGTTCTTTAGCCATTCTTTTCAGGCTTTATTCCCATTTGATATTTGTTGTTTGGTTGACTTTGTTAGCTATGGAGTATGTTAGCTATGGAGTATGGTTGACTTAATTTTGATTGAAGGGGAGCTAAACTGTTTAGTTTGTTTAGAAATGTAGTATTGAAATGGGTTACTGCATATTCAAGAGACAGGGTTAGTAGGCAGATCAGTTTATAGGACTGCAATATGTTAAGAAGGGACTGCTTGTTAAATGTAGTTATATTGTGGGTTGTTTTATAGTGATGTTCTTTAGAAATGTGGGAAGTAGTTCTATGAGGATATGCTGGTAGATATCACTTAAGATATTGGGGTGTGTGTCAGCTAGGATAAATTTACTTGAATCAGTGACAAGGATCCAAGCTAATATAGAGCTATGAGCATTTTCTCATGTCTAGTAGGTGTTATGATGAGTTGTGAGAATCCAAAAAGGTGTATGCTATTAGCTGGAAAATCTGATGTTCAATTTTGCAAGTTTATATTGACATCACCTAAGATAATGATTTCATTGGAAACTGTCTATCCAGGATAGGCTATCCTCAAGCACTTGTGTAGTTTAGCCTGGGGGGATATATTTTACTGATGTGCATAGACATTTTGTATTTGCTTTTAAGACGATAAGCAGTTAGGAGTTTCAAATTTTTGAGACAGGGTTTGAATAAGAATTAAAATGGAAGTGATTAGGGTAAAAAAATGCATATACCACTAGCTTTTTATGAGTTCTGTCTGCAATGATTATTTTGTAACTGGAAGGTAATATTTTGGAGTATTTTATTTTAGGTTAAAGCCATGTTTCAGTGGCAGCTAGGACAGGAGGAGTTTGTTGACCAATCCAGGCATGGAAGTCAGCTGTTTTATTGCAGATACTTCTAAAATTAATTGTGATAAGGTCTAGTTTTTTTGGATTGGGTTACAGTTGGTCATGAATGAAAAAGACCATTGATTGTTTGGATGTCTTCAGAGAGAGATGAGTATGAAATGTTTAATGAGGATAGAGTTACTTTTAGGAAAGTTTGACACTTGATAATAAAGGTATTGTAGTTGGTATGTAGAAGTTTATAGGTGAGTTTAAGATAGTAGTGTTAAGTTAGGAGAGATATTTGGGTAACTTGAATAATAATTAGAAATAGGTGTAGGGACTGGAACAGTAGTTTTATCTGCATTAAGTAGTGTTTTGTAAATAAGTCCTGTATGAGAGAATAGAAAAATATAGCATAAGGGAGAAGAGAAATAGGAATGTTTGCTGTGAAGAAGACATGGTAATCCTAATTAAATCAATCAGTTCAGTAAATACTAAAAGGCTGAGTGCTTATTGTAGAGAAAGAGAAATAGAGGTAGATGGAGTGTAATAGCTGAAGGAAGGTAAGGTAAGTGTAGGGGAGGAGTTATAGAAAATAGAATGTGAGATGTAAATGCGGATAGATGAAAAGGATCTACAGTATGTGAGGTGGGTGGAAACTCTGGGAGCAAGGTGCAGGAGTTTGAGCATAGCAAGGGCAAACAGAATAAGTTGCATCAGGCAGTAAAAGCGAGTAAAAAGAAAAACTAAGAGTGAGGTTGTAGTTTTAGGTTATGAATAAATTACTGTTAGAGTATCTGGTGAAATGTGTTGATTTGTAAACAAATGGGTGTTTATATTTTCCTCCTTGTTTTTTTTTTTTTTTTAAGTTAAACAGTGAGTTATACAATATGCAGTTCTTGTGGAATAAGGACACTGACTGACTTAAGGGTAGTTTACAAAGTTATTAGATGGGAAATGCAGGTTAGCCTAAAAGTGCTTATATATTTAAAATGTATAAATAACACAGAAAAAATGGTTAATAGAGGTATATTTTAGAACCTATTCAAATGATTTTTAGAGGGTGGTGGTATGAAGACTATTACTCAAATCTGTCTTAAGAGGATCAGAATCCTATCTTGTAGGTATTAGTTTTTAGGGGAATTTAGCCACTAGTCAATATCCATTACTGTGTGCAAGCCAGTTTTATATTTGGTATTGAGGTGAGGCATTTATTCTTTATTTCTGTTTTATGTAGTATGCATCAGTGGTAAGTAAAAACTGCATTGCAAATCTCAGGTGTACCTACCAGTTCTTGTCTTGGACTTTAAAACAGAGTGATGGCTGTTAGCGTTACATTCCAAGTAACATCTTATCTGTTCTTGCCCAACCCAGTACTTTAAACAATGCTAGCTGTTAAAGTAATATTTCTGGACGTCTTTTACCCTGCATCCCACTACCACCTATACTTTAGATGCTGATAATTTAAAAGATGATGTGAACTGATGTTTATCTTGTCTGATTTTTATTTTCTGTTTGAATTAAATCTCAGAATGATACCACATGAGGGGAATTTGCTAGTGTTTTACAGACAGTAGCAAAGAATGAGAGTACACAAGCAAAAGCACACTAATTCTTTAAAAGTGCAGTCACTTAAATACTTTGCAATTTCAATAATGCGACTTTTATTATGTGTTTTTTCAAGAGAGGATATTCTAGTTGCAATGTGTACTTAGTAAAATACCTTTAGAAGGCATGAGAGTTGTAGGGAAGACCAACTTTGCCATCTAACCCACTCTGAGAGGAAGGGATGTCTGTCTGTGATAAAGACACATCCCTGATGATGGGGTCTGTTGTAATCAATGGCCAGATTGCAAGAAAAAATTACAGCATCTGAGGAAGGTCCAGAAAGAGCTGATTATGCATGCAGTGATGCGTATAATGTCACTAGCTCTGCCTAGTTAAGGCATACCAAAATTTCCTCCCTAGGATGCAAGGCCAACATATTGTGATGCTGTAGGATGCTCTACTCCTTATCCACTGGTCAACTTACTGTTGGTGTGGTCCTAGTCCTAGAGAATAGTAGCGGGTACACTTAAAGATAAGCAAGACAGATGATGGTCACCTGGGAGCATGCGAGGGGGGGGGGTATGAAAGTGTCTTTGGCTTCAAATGCTACAACTAAGTGACAGACTGTGTATTAATTTAGATAGTGAAGTGAGTACAGGAAAGAGATGCTTGTTTTTAATTTCTGGAATTTTCCCTGTATGATTTCACAACTGAGCACTTGAATTACAAAAGCAGTATGTTTTCTACAGCAGAAACTGTATTGTCTGTCAGACTGCACGTTGAGGGTTTAATCCCCAAATTCTTGAGAGATCTCACTTTTGCGTGCTGTGCAAATGCATCAAAATCACTTTAAACTTGTATTCCTAATTGTCCTTTAAATAAAACGCCACTTACTGTTAGGATATACCATTTGGTGTTAGACTGGGCTTAATTGTATTTATTTTCTCTTTTTCTATCGGTCTTCTTTTTACAGTAACAAAATGCAAGAAGTAAATGTAGTAAAGAAAAACTCTGAACAGACAGCCTCACTTGAATCTTACAGGTAATTACAATGCAAGTCTTCATTTTGCATTAAGCACTTGTATAATTAACAAATGTTCCTTTTAACATTAACAGTTGCAGTGAAATAATGTAAACTACAATTTCTGGCATCATTATGATATTAAGTAAATTATATAGTGTAGTAGTAAACGTGTTGCATTGTACAAACTTCAATTATAATTTACTTTCACTGCATTTAGGAAACAAATCTCATTCCTTTTATTAAACCTGAAGCAGGGAGTGCTGCATTTTTGCTAAGTGTACCATTCATTTTTTTGTGTCAGCTAAGTGTTTCTTTGTGTGTGTGTGTGTGTGTGTGTGTGTGTGTGTTTCCCAGTTTAAGTATATGCAGCTAAATGCATTCTTGAAATGTGGTGCTTTGTACATTTGGTATTGCCTTGTGTTTTAATATGTGTTTATGTTAGTGCTGTATTCCATTCCAATAATGAAATGTTGGGAAAAGCCTGGAGGCTGCCCTTGAACCACTAAGAACCAGTGATCAACTGTTGGCAGCAAACATCTGACAGGTAGTTTTTGCAGTGACTGTGGTATAACTAGTCAATGTATTCCTAATGCTTTTTTTTTCCCCTCTGTTCTAGTTAAGTTTGTGGATAAAGACGAGCTGCAGTTATTGCTTTATCGTTATTTCTATACAAGCTGTGAGGCTGGACTGAAGAAAAGACTCTGGTTTACTTTCCAGATTAAGTTATTTTCTGTCTGCTACATACATTTGTTTTTCAAAAATGTTACGGTTACTTCTACCCTTTGTTTGGGTGTGTACTTCCTGTGAAAGTACTGCCATGAACTGAATGTGCAGTGAGAGAAAAATCTTGGGCTGTGGGAAGTTTCTACCTTACTAACTTCAGAAATGTTTCCAGATAATTTAACTTTTTAAATTTCCCATAGTTTAATGTTTTCATAGAAATCAAGTCTTCCACATTGGGAAAGAGAACACTAGATTTTTTTTTCTATTTGGTATTTTTGCCATTGTATATTGCATTTGATTTTGTATTCTGAGCTGCCATGGCATCAGAATATTTATCTACTGGCTTTTCAAACAGTTAGCTGAAGTCAGGCTAAAAACAGTAATTTTCATCTAAAAACAACACTGTAAATTGCTTAGTATGTTTTTATGTAACTGCTAGTTTTTTAGTCTGCAATGATGAAACCTGTGTTTGTGTATGCCTGTGGTTGGGGTTCTACTACATCTACATTTGCAGCACAGTAAAGTGTTTAATAATATATTATAAGTGGCATCACTTGTAAACAAAATGTCTAAAGTATAGAAACCTGGCTTATTTAGTCTATCATGATATATTTTTCTAGAAGGCAATCCCCTACAGTTTAAGGGAAATGTGTTAAGGTTGTAACACTCAACCAAGGAGACATGGTTTGTACTATCAGGTCCCATTATCTGTGATTTTTAATAGTATTACAAACATTCTGTTTACAAGTTTGTGATTATCTTTGTAGCTTAACTGATTGTGTATTTTCTGTCTAAATTAATCACGTAATTAGGAAAAGATCCCTATTTTCCTTATAAAGAGTTTCAAGGAAAGTTCTTGAACTGTAAGTTCTGTCAAAATTAGTCACACAATTAGTGCACAGCCCCTCCTTTTATTTTCTTCTAAAGAGCTCTAGGGCTAGGCCCTAGAATTGTAAATGCCTGACTAAAAACTACAGGAATTTTGGCTGCATACCTTTATCACAGTTATTTAAATGTTTGATCATTTTGATTAACTCTGTTTACCAGATGTGTCTTTTATATTTGTGTTTTGTTAAAAAAAAAAAAAAACAAATGGAAAACAAAAAACACTTGACTGTACAAGTAGTACCAGATACTATTTAATTGTCTGTCAGTGCTCGGAAACAAAACGTTGCATTGTGTGTGTGTATATGCGCATCTGTGCGCGTGAGTGCATGTGTGAGAACTGGATTTAAAAAAAAAAACATAAGTCTTTTCCATTTTGGTAAAAGGCTATACTCTGCTACCCCTTAACATTCCAGAATCATCCGTTTGCAATTTCCATTAATTTCTCCAGAGAAAAGAAGATGGTTTACCTGAAGGTCATATTTTGCTTTCAAATACATTTCAAGAACCTTTTCAATTGGTAGTCATCCTGCCTATTAAAATGTAAATTGTTACATTGTTGTGTTCATACTTGCTGGTTATTCTGAGATGCAGACAAACTTACACTAATTACAGTTGTAAATAGAAGTTATACAAGGAATCTTTGTACATTATACATACATGTTAGACATTATGCCTTCTTAACCCTTTCTGCTTGTTACTTACGAAACCCGTGTGCCATTTTGTGTTATGCAACAGGAATGTCTTGTGTATATAGAAGTGTATGACAGACACTTCTGTGGCAAATACTCACCAATGAAGTGTCATTGGATGGGAGTCATTGTATAATTATCTTAACCAAGACTGCATTGTTAGTGATACATGAAATGAGCACATATGTCATTTTGTTTTGTTCATGTTGCAGTGAAAACATATTTAACTGCATTGTTTCAGATGTACTCTTACTCAGCGTACAGTCTGTCATCTGAGTATCTTAGATGCAACAGTGCAGCCTATATGCCACTGAATGGAGCATTGGTGGTATGGACCCCATTTATCCAACACTTAACACTGCCTGGCCATCTAGCTGCAGAGATCCACTTAATAAATGGGAAATTGTATGGCATTCATTAATGTGCCAAGCGATTCAGCAAATAATTGTCATGAATTCTGGGTCTAGAAAGAAGGTTATTTCTCTTCCCAAAGTATACATGCAATAATACCCACCCCAGCAT
>NC_056741.1:1341504813-1341507313 GCF_019279795.1 Protopterus annectens | reverse complement strand
GTGGTATATAAGTTTATTGATGTCTTCCAAAAATGACCACGAATCCTTACAAATCTGAGATTGTTTGGATAAAATTGGCTTTAGTAAGTTATCAATAAATTTTGCACATCCATAAGTGATTGAACCACGCCCATCTACAATTATTCTAAAAGGTGGATCAACCAACGATTTATGGATTTTTGGGGCTCCAAATATAGCCGGAATCATTGGTGCTCCCATAGAAATATATTCATACTGTTGAATATCAATAGAAGATTCAATAAACAATTCTTCAATACATTGTTTAATTTTTCTATAAGCCCCATTTACCTCATTTTTAGATATTTGGCTATAGGATTCAGTGTTGAGATGTTTTTCAATCTTGTCATTATATATTTGTTGGTCCATAAAGACAAGACCGCCTCCCTTATCGGGTTTCATAACCCTAATGTCAGTGTTTTTAATTAAGGTGATAAGGTTAAATTCATCTTCAGTCAAATTATTACTATGCTTGTTTCTCTGAAAACTAGCTATATTTCTTATATTCAGTTCACATTTTATCAAAATGTGTAAATCAGGATGTAGTGGTGGATTGTATTGACTAGAAACCCTTAAAATATTTGTAATAGAGGGATTATTGCCCATAAGCATATTTAAATTGAGCTTTCTTATATACAATTTTAGGTCAATAATAGTTTCTGCCACATTTATAGTCTTATCTGGTACAAAAGACAAGCCTTTGGATAAAAGGTTAACCATCTGTTCATCGATCATCAATGTGGAATAATTATAAACCTTAAAATCTCCTACTGATGACAGCAATATTTTTAAGGGAGGTGTATTATTGATGTTCAAGAATTCTATCTCTTGGGTTGTCTCCTGGTGTTCCTCATTAATGGGGATTACGTCAGATTCCTGTTGTTGTTCGAACGTTTGTTGTTCCTGGGGTGAAAACCCTGATTAGATTGATTATTATTTCCTACAGCACAATTATTGTTGTTATTATTTTTATTATTTTGCTGATTAATGAGCCTTTCACTTCGTCGGGGCTGTACATTTTGAACTGGCTCATTAGCTGGTATAAACGAACCATGATGACCATCATCGTCCTGTACTACCTGGTCATTAGGTTCAACTAAAATACTCTGATTGTTTTTAGTCTCCACCTTAAGTGGAGGAGGGTCAGGGTAGGCTTCATTATTAGTATATGCAGTAATATCGCTCTGGAGCTTACGCTTTTAGTGCTCAAGAATTTCTCCATTGCTGTGTCTATACTGGTATAAATTCGACAATATTCAAATTTATATCTTGAGAAATCAATATGTCCTTTTATAATTTGGTCCAGAGATTCAAGCTCACCCTTAAATCTAAGTATTTCTGAATCATAGAAGTTGATAAGTGCTTTTAAAAATTCTACTGCTTGTCTATCAAACAATTCTAATAATTCAGCATGAAATGTTGAACCTGCTACAAGCCCTGCTGAAATCTCCATTGACGGAGACCCTTAGGTATAACTTTTGTTTATACATTCATTGAGATATGAAACTTCCAATTGGAGCTTCCTACATTTAAACATTTTAATGTCAAATTCATCTATAACATTCATCAGTGTATTATTATTTTGTGAATTAAACATTTGTTGACTTGCATTATTAACATCTGCATCAGTAAAAAAATCACCATTATTCAAAAATAATGCCATAGAAGGAATGTCCCGTACATTTACATTACTTTCATCTGTGCTATTCCGATTAAATTGTCTATTATCAACAACGGAGCTGTTTGGATTACCTTGTCTCGTGTAGTTGTTATCAGTAAACCCATTATTATGGACCAGTCTGTTGGCATAAGTAGACATCCCGTTTAAAGGAGGTAATCCAATATTAGATGTAACGGTACCGCCCGTTGACTGCGAATCTGCAAGCTGTCTCTGTCTCTGTCCTGGTTGTATCGGACTTTCCGAACTACCGGCATGTTGAAAATGCTGACCAGACTGCATATTTACAGTTGCGTCATCCGCTTGAGCCAACACACCAGAAACGCTATCATTTTGAACGAGAGGTGGAAAAGCTTCTTCGCTATCCACCAAACATGCTGGTAAATGCGTATCAACAGTACCTTGTAAGTGTTGACGAACTTCCGTGTTTGCTGACCTATTACACGGAACAGTTCGGTTTGAACATTCAATTCTGCACGAAGCTTCCACTTTCTGTGTAAGTGCTTCTACTCTGCCTAGAAGCACATTTACTAAAGCGGTAAGGTTCCCAATAGCATCGACATGCTGTGAACCATTCGTTGGTTCCAAACCAGTGTTCATACTGTCCATATCACTAAATAGAGGTTGTGAGTCGCCTGCTCCCAGATTCCATTCCACGTAAACTCAAACAAGTAGCCAAAAAAGGAAACTGGTAAAAAGACAAACAAATGGAACTGGAAACAATTAGAATAGACCCAAAATAATGTTCACCATTTATTGTAAGCGCTTTCAGCTTAGTCCTTGCTAAGCCTTCTTCAGACAAAC
>NC_056741.1:1341494813-1341499813 GCF_019279795.1 Protopterus annectens | reverse complement strand
GATTGAACAAACTCCTTTTGCGTAAAACAGAACTGTCTGGTCTAATGGTCAGATGGTTGTTATTAGAAAAGTTGTCAACGTTAAAGGAATTATTACCTGAATTGGGGAAAGAAACTCTGGAACCCAACCCAAACTCATTTACATTAGTCGAGTTGTGAGTAGAATTATTGTCTAGTTGTGAACTTTCTTCCAGAGAACTGATATCTGATCCATTTAACTCATTGTCACTCAACAACACATGCAAATTTAGTTTTCTGGCAAATAATCTTAAGTCCATAAGAACATTAGGAAGGTATGCTCTTTGTGCTGGTGCAAAAGAGTGTCCTTTGCTCAAAACCTTAAAATGGTTATCTGTTAACACTTTGTCAGATAAATTAAAGACAGTGTGATTGTCTAAATTGCCCTGCGGGAGATGTTGCTGAAGATTGCACTGAGAACTCCCAGAACTTACTTGTAACTGAGAACTCCCAGAACTTACTTGTAACAACTCCTTGTCCTGATGTGTCTGGGAGGAATGCGATACCCTATTTTTCCTAGCCCTCTCCTCTTGAAATGATTCTGTCCACTTTGTACAGTTTGAAGACCCTGCTCTGGAGTGGTTTGGAGGGATCTCCCTAAAAAAGATGTCCGAAGCTCTGGAGGATCAGAGGATGAAACTGCTAAAAAAGAAGAAGAAGTGGTAGTAGGAACATCTTGACGGGAGGCTGACCCCGCTTGAAAAGAAGAGGATCTGGTTGGGAAAGACGAGGAAGGAGGTAAACCTTGAAAAGAACATGAAGGAATGGGGGAAGATGTTGAAAAGATAGTGTTAGTGGAAGTAGGAACCAAAGAAAAGATAGGAGAGGACATGCTTGGCCTCGACCGACTGGGAAGAAAAACAGAGGACAAGGTAGAGACCTGATGACTAGGTAGAGGAGGAAAATCCTGAGCGGATAATGCAAATCTATTTCCATTGAAATCCGGTAGGAAAGCAGAAGAAACAGACGACGCGATAACACAGGAACTAGAAGGCACTGGAATTCTATTAGATGCAGACAAAGAACTGGCAGAAAAAAGAGGAGTCGCCGGAGAGCAGCTAGTTTCACTGGAACATACTCTAGGATTAAAATGGACTTGAGGCCTATAAGAGAACTGGGACCTGAGAGATCTGGGGGGCCTTCTGGATTCTGAAAATGCAATGTTCTTGGGAACACCTGAACCAGAATTTCTGGGGTCATTCCTGTGAAAATGGTTAAATCTATTGTGAACTGGGAACCCTCTGGAGTGGAAAGATTCCTGTGTTTTCTTTCTAGAGAGGTGTGGTTGAATATCATTATAACCCAATCGGGTACCATGTTGTCCTGTGAGATCATTTGACATGCCCTTCCTGTATGTTCCTGATCGAGACGAACAGATAACTGGTTGGCTAGAATACCTAGGGGACTCCTTAATGGGATAAGCCGCATTCGACTTATATTGAAAAATGTCCCTGTCTAATTTTTGTTTCTTCTTGGCTATAATGGTGGCCACATGTCTGGAGAGTTTAGCAGAAATTGAATCATATAAAGGTTTCACAAACATAAACTGGGAGTGTTGGAGAATGGAAGAATTAAGAGCCTCAATCTTAGACTTAAGGTCTGTGAGTTTATTGGAGTTGTCTTGAAAAATGATTTTGAGAGAGGCCAATCCCGTATCATTATATAATCTGGAAAGATCTTGATGCAAAGGGGAATTAGCCATAGTCCTATTAGGGAACCTACCAACCCGTAATCCTTTGGGCACAATGTGTAAGGATAAACAAGCATTTAGGTATAGATTGTCCAGTTCAATGCTCTTGAACACCATCAATAATCTCTCCAGTTTGAAAATCAAAGGTTTACATTCCGATGATTCATTGGACTTTCCGTTATTAGTCGGAAAAGCAACATGATGTACTGAGCAAGGAGAAACCCCTGTAGAAAGAAAAGGATTAAATGACTCATGTTCTTGAAGAAAGAACAGAATCTCATTGTCAGGAGATGTGTTGTTGGGTATGGAAGCATGGTTGCCAGAATTTGGAAATTGTTGTGAGGGTCTATGGAAAGAGGTATTCTCATAGTGAGAATGACTAGAGGACGCTCCCTGTTCGACTACAGAAGAGGTCGCATAAGGAGGTATGATATTACGTGATATAGGCATGGTGGAACTAGACCTTAGGAAAACATCCTGGTCTTTACTCTTAGGTGTAGGCATTGTATTAAGAACAGACTCCACTCCCTTAACTGTACCAGAAACCCGTGAACTGAAAAGTAACTCGTCTCCATAACATGAAGTATGGATAACTTCAGCTAAAGATCCGGAAGGAACTGCAGTGGTGTAGACTGCGGACGAACTTTCTGGAAAAATGATGTTTGACCTTGAAGTGGAAAAACAAGTATTTGACCCTACCCTGGAAGTATGGATAACTTCAGCTGAAGATCCGGAAGAAACTGCTGTGGTGTAGACTGCGGACGAACTTCCTGGAATAGTGTAGACTGCGGACGAACTTCCTGGAAAAACAATGTTTGACCTTGATGTGGAAGAACTGGTATATGACCCTATCTTGGAGGCCCTAACAGTAACATTGTCCTGTATGCCATTGTTATCATGAGATGTTGTAACGTCAACATGAGTTGCTGTAACTCTAGCATGGGAGGCTATAATGGGAGAGATCGGAGAAAGGATGTCACTGGTAGAAATAGGAATAGTACAGACTGTAGTGGAAGTGAGATGTTCTTCCGGATTCTCTTTGTGAGTGCATCCCATACTTTGATCAAGCGTCCCACATTCTACCCGCTCAGCATTAATGGACTTCAAAATGGGAGTGTGTGTCGTGTATTTGTAACTATTAGACATGTCACTCATTAGTACTCCGCCCTTCTTGGAAATAGGGTGCATGGTTTCATTCAACCCTGTTCCACAAACCCTGGACACATCATTCAGGTTAGGAAGAGAGTCAGAAGTAACATTCACATCAATGCACAAACCCCCTGACCTCTCATTCAAATTGGAAGACTGGTCTTTATCATGAACTTGAAACAAGTTGGAAGACGACTTGTCTGGGCCATTAACTTCCAACGGTATACCTTTCTCCTTGCTATGATCCACATAAGTATCGTGAGGCAAAATAATAACTTCGCCTTCATTAATCATAACTTCCCCCTCATCAATGACAACTTCTTCCTCATTAACTAACTTAGGTGATTCTGTGTTGCTCTCTCTGGCTCTCACCCTTAGGGCATTCACTGACCCACAATCTATTTCTGAATCATTGTTAATGGACGTGGATGCATCCGTTAAATCATAATCAACCAACATATGTACTTCAGTGTTATTTTCATTAATTGTGGAGTGTAGAACACCAAAATGTGTAGTATTGGCCATCATATTAGAATTAAAATTGTTATCAGTTATCGTTGCACCTATTGCTGTGTTTTCATCCCTTATGGCCTCATTATTATCACTAGCACACACAGTATCAACAACCAGGATGTCTGGAGTACCACCTCCTTGTTGTTTGACTCCTTTAGTTATGGTAAGGTTAATCAAATTATTATTAGATAAATGTTTAAATATGCTTGGCCAAACTTTAGAAATGTCATCTCCTGGAAAAGCCTCTTGAACAATAAAACAATCCTCTGGATTGTCTATGTCTCGTGAGGCTAAAGTCATTTTTATCACAAACCAGTAACAAATTATTACCATCAACCTGTTTGTTATTAAAAATAATCTCATTAGAGCCCATATTACTGCATTTGTCCGGGAGGACAAATTGTTCTTCACAATCCTTGTTCAGATACCTCTTTCTATCGCATTCTTCACATATATCACATTTATCACATTTGTTTGAAAGAGGGTCTGGATTATGACATGTCTCTGAGTTGCAACATTTATTAAACAG
Source organism: Protopterus annectens (assembly GCF_019279795.1). Lineage (NCBI taxonomy): Eukaryota > Metazoa > Chordata > Ceratodontiformes > Protopteridae > Protopterus > Protopterus annectens. The sequence goes on along the minus strand of NC_056741.1, from coordinate 1,341,495,915 downwards.
AAATGCCTGACCATCACTCTCCGTGTGATGTTGGCTGTCGTTGTGTCCCTTACTTAACTCAGGACTGCAACATTTATTAAACAGAAATACCTGACCATCACTCTCTGTGTGATGTTGACTATCATAGTGTCCCTTTCTTAACTCGGACTGGGAGAAACTGCAGATAAAGTATATAGTCTAAAGTTAGAAGGTGACTCTTCCGTTGTTGTAGAAAAAGTATTTAATCTTAGGTTAAGTGGAGACTCATCTGTTGTCTCCTGCAATATGGTGGACTCATCTGTTGTCGTCTGCCATTTTAAAGGCGGAGATTGCGCAGACTCTCTTAAAGGTCTTCTAGTGTGACTCGAGTCACGTATAGTGCAATCAAAGTCATATGCACTACCATGATTAGCCTGATGAATGGACTGGTCAATCTTGTTAGAAAGCCCACCCAAATGTAAGTTTGCATCACTATCACTCTGGGGTTTAAGGAATGTGACACATTTGCTCACCGCCCAATTTTCAGAGGGGGAATTTATTTGTTGAGAATCCTCGGTGGAATACAAAGAAAGCATAGAGGTTGGATTACTGTAGGTCAATGGGACAGCCCGATGTGATTGGGACTGTATCAATGGGTCAGCCCGATGTGATTGGGACTGTATCTTTGGTGCAAACTTCTGTGCGATAAATGAGTGTTCTAGCTCTTTGTTGAACCGTAATGAACACTCGTGTTTAGACATGAAACTGCGATCAAAATGTTCACAGTCAGTGTGGTAGACTTGTCCCTGGGGTTCCCTAGTGAGTCTCTGCTGGTCGTTAGCAAGCATCTGCTCAGATATGGTGCAAGAAGAATAAATCTGTGCCAAATTATTGTTTGTGCGCGACTGTTCAGTTGTAATAGGCGCCAAAGAGAAAACTGGAACATTAAGCGGCAAAGTTGACTTCTTTGCCTGGAGCTCCCTATTGAGCAATTCGTCAGATGTGGTGCACGACGAACGGCGTGCTACAGTTTGTTCTGCAGTGGAGCATGAAGAAATAGGCAATTTAGGCGCCAAACTAATGAGTGGCTGCTCAGACGTAGAGTCTAGAGAAAAGGGCGCCAAATCTGCAGTTCCTTCTACAA
>NC_056741.1:1341072313-1341119813 GCF_019279795.1 Protopterus annectens | reverse complement strand
AGCAGTATCCTACCTTCACCAAGAATGATGCCACAATACAGAGATAAGATGATCAGCTTTAACAATTGGCTTAAACTCTGGTGTCATTCAAAGGGGATCCAATGTCTGTCTGCCTGGGATGACATGCTGGACAAGCCACGCTGCCATGAGGGACGGCTTGCACCTGTCACCCTGGGATTCCGGATATTGGCAAAGGCTCTTGCCACCCCATAGTGCCTTTTTAGGCAAGGCTCAAATTCTAAACCTACCACCCTAGAACACAAAAAAGGAAAAAAATTAAGGGTAATGCTGCTCAATGCCAGAAGTCTAAATCTCAAAATGCATGCACTCGAGGCCCTTCTCAGTATGGAGAACATCGATGTCTGTGCTGTGACAGAAACCTGGTTCAAGGCTCCTGAGAGCACCCCAGCACTATCAGGTTTTACCTCATATCATGCGTTCCGGCCCCAAAATCCGGACAATACCAAGAAAGGGGGGGGGGGGTATCCATATTCATCAAGGACACCCACACCTCAAGACTGGTGGCAACGCACAATGCATCGGATACCATCCAGGTGCAATTAACCATAGGCAAGACTGCTCTGCAAATTGTAGCATGTTACAGGCCACCCTCACAAACTCAGGAACCTCACATGGCCTTCCTGAAAACACTGGAGGGGATAAATGTATCACCAAACACCATCATACTAGGTGACTTCAATTACCCTAATATAGACTGGGAACACTACTCAAGCCCAAACACCCTAGCCCAAAAGTTCCTGGAATTCATAAACTCAAATGCCATGGAACAACTAGTCACCATCCCCACAAGAGGAGAAAACATACTTTATCTCATCCTCACGAACATGGGAGCACAATGTTCAACACCGGAAGTATACCCCTCACTGGTGAGATCAGATCACAAACTAATCTCGCTGGAGGTCCTCATCCCACCCCCACCTGAAATAAAAAAGAACACAGTAAAGAACTTCTCGAAAGCCGACTTCACACTTCTAAAGACTAGTGTGGTCTCCTTTAAGGCCCCAGAGCCGGCGGAAAACAGTACTCAAGCCGCTGAATCACTTACAAATGCCTTCTACCAGCACCTGCAGGACTGCATGGATAAGGCAATCCCAAGCAAAACAAAGACTCTTTGTACCAAAGGCAAGCGTCCAGTCTGGTGGACCCCAGCCATAAACAAACTCTACAACAAAAGGAGGAAGCTACTACAAGATAGAGCAAAATCCTTAAAAGGTAAGACACCTTTGATCACTATAAGTAAAAAACTAAGAGCTCTCATAAAATCATCCAAAGCAAATTTTGAGAAAAAAATAGCTAAAGACTCAAGACAATCATAAGGCCTTCTTTAGCTATGTTAGAAACCTGGGAGGAAACTCCCAGATATGCTCAGAACTAGTTCAAAATGATGTGAAGATTACTGATCCTACAGACATTGCCAACATACTGGCTGACAGGTTCAGTGCAAACTTCTCCCCAAAAGGAGAGATATCTATACCAAACAATTGCAGCCCCCCAAACATCTCTAACGCCCAAGTGAGAACTGCTCTCTCCAAAGCAAAAAACACAGCATCCATGGGACCTGATGGTGTCCCCGGCTGTGTGCTCCACGAACTCAATGAGGAATTAAACCCACAGCTAGGACAGCTGTTTAATCATAGTCTCACCTCTGGATACGCACCCAGGAGTGGCGCACTGCAACTGTGGTCCCACTTCACAAAGGCGGTGCCTCCACCGACCCTGGAAATTACCGCCCATTAGCTTGACAAGCCTTATCTGCAAAGCCATGGAGAGGATCATAATGGACCTCATAAATAAAGACATAGGGAATTTGCAGACTTTGGATCCAACCCAGTTTGGCTTTGTCAAAGGCAGATCATGCCTTTTAAATTTGGTTGACGTTTACGAAACAGTCACCAAAGCCATTGATGAGGGAAAGGCAGTCCATACAGCCTACCTCGATCTGGCGAAGGCCTTCGATACAATACCCCACTCGGGTATCATTGAAAAACTCATCAGCTTAAATGTTAACCCATACATCACAAGATGGGTTGCAAACTGGCTGAGTGACAGAACCCACAGGGTCAGAGTTGCTGGCGCCATGTCAGACTCAAAGCCTGTCACAAGTGGTGTCCCACAGGGCTCAGTCCTGGGCCCACTCTTGTTTGGCATCTACTTTTCAAGTACAAGCAAACACAGGAGGGTTATGGCTGACAAAGTTTGCAGATGACTGCAAACTGGGCCATAGTCGAAAACACATCTGACACAGATATCCTTCAGAAGGGTCTCACAGAAACGGATAACTGGTGCCAGAGCCATGGCCTAAGGTTAAATGCCAAAAAATGCATAGTCATACCCTTCGGGAAAAACAAGGTTACCCCTAGCTACCATATAGGTGGCAATCCACTGAGCACAGAAGAAGTTATCAGGGACCTGGGGACCCAGGTTGACAGTAGCCTGTCATTCGACACCCATGTAGCTAAAGTAGTTAGGAAGACCTTCTACATTGCCCACCTTATCATGAAGGGATTCACATCTAGATCAAGGGAGGTCATAGTCTCCCTATACTCATCACTCATCAGACCAATGATTGAGTACAATGCCCCATTCGGAATGTATCTGACCCGACACTTGCAGCAGCTGGAGAGGCCACAAAAGTTCCTCACCAAAAGGATAAAGGGTCTCAAAAATCTGTCCTATGCTGCCCGACTGAAAGAACTCCAGCTCTATTCAGTTGCTTACCGCTTGCTCAGAGGTGACCTGTGCCTGACATACAAGGCCATGTCAAACCCAGATTTGATGAATATGCTTCACCTCAAAAAATCTAGATCCATCAGAGCCACAAGGGCGGGAGACTTAAACCTCGACACGGCTATTAATAGGACGTGCTGGAGGGATAGATTCATCACCCAGAGACTCCCTATGCTGTGGAACAAAATCCCGGTATATGTGAGGCAGAGCACCTCGCTGGCCTTGTTCAAGAGAAATCTTGACCAATGGATGGGAGATCGCAGATATACCCCAGGGATTACCTCAGTGTCACTGCTCGACAGAGGCACAGCAAAATAATGGGTATAGTTCCCCACACTAAAGGGGTGGCGTAAGCCACAAAACTATGGGCTAGGCTTGTAAATGCCCTCGGGCAGATAGCCTAGTATGAACCTATGAACCTATAGGGTCCAGATCTCAGCCTAGCTGGGCAAGCTAAAATCTCCAGTACCCTCTCTGTCCAACCAGTGCTTCGTGTCCCTGCCCAAGTAGCTGACACACACACTTTGCGATAAGTGCTTACACAACCACACAGACACTTCTGGAGAAGGCTGGCACAGGTTCTCCAGCTGTGCCCCTTTTACCCAGGCTATACGATAGTAATTACTGCCACCACCCAGCTAATATTATCAGCTACCCAAAGGCCCTTAAAAGGGTGTCCAATTATTACTGTGCAATATTATTATCCAATTGTTAAGTGTGACTAATCAGTCAAAGGCTTATTAGAGTGACTTGGTACAACAAGCTCTATAAATATGCAATGTACTCTAGAGCTTAACTTACCTCTACACAAACCAGCCACAGTTTAAAGGTTTTAAAATATTTAATAAATTAAAACCACAAGACAATACTTTCTACTACACAGTCAGTGCTAGTCAAGAGAGTTCAGAGATCACAGAAATAAAAAAACAATAATGTTAACCAAATAACTCAGAAAAATATAAAATAAAACTCAGTAAACAAAACTTCACTTTAATACAACAAAATAATCCAGTAAGCGCTTTCGTCTCTTGACACAGACTTCATCAGACTGAATTATATACAACAATCATTTCATTTAAATACTTTAACATTACATCACATGGCTTTGCAGGTTTAATGCCTTAACCCCTTCCTTCTCCGGTATGCCACAAAAATCTTCTCTGCTGTTTAACCCTGGAGGATAACAGGCATTTAATTTAACCTGCCATGAGTATTCCCAGCCATCCAAGGTTATTCTAGGGAATTGGTGATGAATAAATTTGATGAGATCAGTGAAGTTAGGAAAACTGCCAGTGTACTTTTCAGGAGAACTGCCATCAAAGACTGAACTGCTATGCAAATTTCCAATAGTGTTGATTCGGAGGCAAACAAATTATTAACACTAATTGGAAAATATTGAGGAGTAATGAAGAGGTTTACAAAGCAGTAGGACAGTGTCCAAGGTTTGTGTATAAAAAAGGAAAGTTTTTTTTTTTTTCTCAAAATCAGCTCAATGTTAGACTCTCTAACATTACTGGAAGTATGAGAAAATGTTTTGCATGTAATTTCTGTGACTTAATATATGAGGGAATTCAGTGAATTTACTGTGAATAATTTCAAAATTAACATTAATAGCATCTATACATGCAAATCAAAATATGTTGTGTATCTAATCATTTACAAGTCTTGTGGGGCATTTTATGTAGGACGCACAAGTAGGGAATGATGTATGAACACAAAAGAGCAGTGGAAACTGGTAATGATACTAATGCTTTAGGCAAACATAACAAAATGGGAGATTGCATAATACATTTTAAAATGTATTGTTTTGGGTGCCATCACTGGTTTTGAAACACTATTTAATGCTGAAGAAGAACTTGGATGGCTGGAATACTCATGGCAGGTTAGAGTAAATGCCTGTTATCCTCCAAGGTTAAACAGCAGGGAAGATTTTGTGGCATACCTGAGAAGGAAGCGGTTTAAAAGGTATTAAACCTGCAAAGCCATGCGATGTAATGTTAAAGTATTTAAATGAAATGATTATATATAATTCAGTCTGATGAAGTCTCAAGTGTCAAGAGACGAAAGAGCTTACTGGATTATTTTGTTGCATTGAAGTGAAGTTTGGTTTAGTTATAGAGTTTTATTTTATATTTTTCTGAGTTATTCGGTTAACGTTATTAGATTTTTGTAGAGTTTTTTTTACGTTTTTTTTTTTTATCATGAGTCAAACTGCCTCTGGCTTCTTAGCTGTTCCTACGGGATGCACTCTACAGGATGGCCCGAGTGGATCTATAATGTTAAACCAAGAAGGTTTGATGGGCAGTGGGACATCCAAGCATAGAAATTTGCCCAAAAGGACAAACAAAGTACTATCCAAATTTGCTCAAAAGGACAAACAAAAGTACTATCCAACTGTTTAACCCCACTAGTTGATCCTTTCTCGGGTCTTAACAATGTAGTGCTGCACAAGGACTATTCATTTGATGCAATCAAGTCATTCAAAGAACTTGAAAAAGATCTCATTAAATTGAAGCGCTTGCAGTGGGATGTTATATATTTTGACAACTGCTTGCGCGTTAAAAGGGTTCCAAAGGGACTCAGAATTACCAAAATGCCAAATGGTAGTGACTTATCTAAAGAGTTCATTGATAAATGGGTCGAACTCAACCAAAAGGTGGGGTTACAATATGTTGAAATCCTGTCCGATTGGAATAAGCAGAAAATTGAACAGCTTAATAATAAAATTATCATTATTTTTTTTTTTCGCTCAAAGACAAATTAACTGCAGATAATTTTGAAACCCAAATTTGGTTTCACTCAGGACAAACTTTTTAAAGAAAATGATGTTTTGTCCAAACGTAAAATCAAGAAGTTTCAGCGGGACCTTAAAGAATGAGGAAGGCGTGGCTTCCATTAGGGTAATAGCGGAGCCTATGGAATCAAGGGTTGAAGCAGCATGCCCAAGAACAGGAAATAACATTACAATGAACGTTGTCGCAGAACAGGGAGGGCCAAGAGGCTCAGAGCGTTTAGCTCAATGAGGACAGAGAATGGATGTTAGTGCTGTATGCACACCTTCTTCAACTCCAACAACTGAAAATTTTCACTTAGGCCAACCAGTGCAGAATGTGCAAGTCTATCAGAAGGGGCCAAATGGCCAGCGGACTTGGGCGGAAGTAACAGCTACGAACTGGAGGGAGTGGGGGGTTTCAACAAGTCGCACCAAAAGATACCTTGGAAGAAATGGAAGTAGTGATTTCTCCTTCAGGTACTGTTGATGTCTACAGTTTTAAAATTGTTAATTTGTCGTCTAAACTTTTGGATGCCACTGCTTGTGGCATTTTAAGCAAGGGCTGGAACTTTGTCCCATCCAGAAGAGCGAACAAATGTGATATTAATGATGAGAGATTTTATTAGGAAATTGAATTTTAAGTTTTTGTTTAAAAACAGTGATAACAATGCTTGCAATGTGTTCAGCAAACCTAGTATTTATAACCCTCCTTTGAGAAGGGAACTGGAGATTTTTCTTACTATGACCGAGTTGCAAATTACTGAATTGTTGGACAATGAGAGCTCCTTTAAATATCATAACATGACTGCTGATGAACATAAGCTGTTTTATGATTTGGTCAATGATGACAAGCTGTTAATTAGCAAAGCAGATAAGGGCAATGCCTTAGTAGTTTGCGATAAGAGTTGATTATGAAAAGAAAATTATTATATGTTGGCAGATGAGAACTATTATGAAAAGGTGACATTTAACAAAGTTAAAAAATCTTATGGTTTCATAGATGTTATGATAGAGGAATGGTACTACACTGGTAGGATAACAGAGGAGATTAAGAAATATATTAATAATGTGTCACCCAAATTTAGTAGGATTTTTGGTCTTGCCAAGATCCACAAAAATTTGGATGATCCGCCGTTGAGACCCATTGTAGCCAGTGAGGGCACCAAGACAGAGGCATTCTCTATTTTTTGTAGATAAGCATTTACAAAAAGTCGCATTGAAAGGCAATCCATATATTAGAGACGCCTTTGATTTTATTAACATCTTAAAAGAAGTCAACATTTCAGACTCTGATTTATTGGTCACCTTGGATATTAAATAGTTATACACAGTAATTTCCAATGATGAGGGAATGGAAGTAGTTAGGTTGGAGCTTTTGGCTTCAGGACTTTTTTCTAATAACACGATCAGTTTATTAATGGAAATGTTAGACATTATTTTGAGTTACAATTATTTCAAGTTCAAGAATGATATTTACCATCAGAAAAATGGGGTGGCAATGGGTGCAGCGACGGCACGCAGTTATGCCAAATTTTTATGAATGGTTGGGAAAAAATGTATATTCATGTTGACCAATTTAAAAACAATATCATCTGTTACAAACGTTTTATTGATTACCTTTTTGTTGTATGGAGAGGGGGGGTACAGAGTCCCTCAGAGCCTTTACAACATACATCAATGGGGTCTGCACATATTTACAGTTTACATCAGTATGGGATAATAAGAGCATTTCCTATTTGGATGTAACAGTCTACAAGGACAAATGGAAGTCGTCAACTAAAATAAATAAAAAGAATGTGCAGAACAATGCATATTTGCATTGTTCCAGTATGCATCCTAAGAATATAAAAGAAAATATTGTAAAAGGTCAGTTAATGAGGGTCCATCAACTAACTACGGATGATGCAGATTTTTCAATAGAAAGTGAAAATCTATGTTGTAAGTTTGTAGCTAGGAGGTTATTCTAAGGATTTGATGATGAATAAATTTGATGAGATCAGTGAAGTTAGAAAAACTGCCACTGTACCTTTCAGGAGAACTGCCACCAAAGACTATAGAATTGCTATGCAAATTTCCAATAGTGTTGATTTGGAGGCAATCAAACAAATTATTAACACTAACTGGAAAATATTGAGGAGTAATGAAGAGGTTTACAAAGCAGTAGGAGAGGGTCCAAGGTTTGTGTATAAAAAAGAAAGTTTTAAAAATTTTTTTTCAAAATAAGCTCAATGTTAGACCCTCAAACATTAGTGGAAGTATGAGAAAATGTTTTGCATGTAATTTCTGTGATTTAACATATGAGGGAATCAGTGAAATTACTGTGAATAATTTCAAAATTAACATTAATATCATTTATACATGCAGATCAAAATATGTTGTGTATCTAATCATTTGCAAGTCCTGTGGGGCATTTTATGTAGGACGCACAAGTAGGGAATTATACAATATTATGTATGAACACAAAAGAACAGTGGAAACTGGTAATGACACTAATGCTTTAGGCAAACATTATAAAATGGGAGATTGTATAGTAGATTTTAAATTTACTGTTTTGGGTGCCATCAGTAGTTTTGAAACACTATTTAAATGCTGAAGAACTTGGATGGCTGGAATACTCATGGCAGGTTAGATTAAATGCCTGTTATCCTCCAGGGTTAAACAGCAGAGAAGATTTTGTGGCATACCTGAGAAAGAAGGGGTTAAGGCATTAAACCTGCAAAGCCATGTGATGTAATGTTAAAGTAACTAAATGAAATGATTGTTGTATGCAATTCAGTCTGATGAAGTCTCAGTGTCAAGAGACGAATGCGCTTACTGGATTATTTTGTTGTATTAAAGTGAAGTTTGGTTTAATTACAGAGTTTTACTTTATATCACACAAAAATACTTAAAATAAATCAGTAGTACAGTTCTGACATCACAGAAAAACACAGTCTAAACTTTCTAATTCCTAGCTATTGCTACAAGAAAACACACTTCTAAAATAACTTGCTTACATAGAGCAACAAGCAGAGTGCAGAGTTGGATAGTCAAAAAATGCTTAATGCCTTCTGATTCTCTGTTTAAATTGCTATTGCAGTTCTGATAAACATTGCATCATCTTTTACACTTTCCTGGTGGCTGACACATTAACTACATTTACATTCTTAACATCTCCCTTTTGTTATCTTGCAGCTGGTCAGGAACAGAGCAATAAAAATACATTTGCATGTTTAAGTCTAGCAATTTAACTATTGGTTAAAACAAACAATTTCTTCATCTAGACTTTTCGGCACCACTGTCTACTTGAAAGGGTCAACACAGGCTTTACTTTGGTCAGTAGAGAGCATTGTTGTCACATTTATTTCCAGTTCCACATGTAACAGTATTTCTTTACATTTAGGACAACAAGCCTGTGATTCACATTCATATTTACAAATGATAGAACATAATTCTATATGGCTAGGCTGGCAGCCTTCACCCATCTCTACCAGTCTTCACACCCCCCACAGATTTCTATTGGATTTAGGTCTGGGCTCTGGCTGAGCCATTCCAAAACTTTAATTTTCTTCTGGTGAAGCCAATCTTTTGTTGATTTGGATGTATGCCTGGGGTCATTGTCGTGTTGAAAAGTGAAATTCCTCAATCTTCAGGTTTCTAGCAGATGCCTGAAGGTTTTGGGCCAAAAGTGACTGGTATTTGGAACTGTTCATAATCCCCTCCATATTGACTAAAGCCCCAGTTCCAGCTGAAAAGCAACCCCAAAGCAAGATACTGCTATCACCAGACTTCACCATGGGGATGGTGTTCTTTTGGTGTTGTGAAGTGTTACTTCTGCACCAAACGTACCTTTTGGAATTGTGGCCAAAACATTCAACCTTGGTCTCATCAGATCATAACACATTTTCCCCACATGCTTTTGGAAGACTTGATGTATTGTTTTGCAAATTTTAGCCGGGCCTGGATGTTTTTCTGTGCAAGAAAAGGCTTCTGTCTTGCAACCCTACCCCATAGTCTAAACATATCGAGAATGTGGGAGAGTTTTGTCACATGTAGTACACAACCAGTACTTGCCAGAAATTCCTGCAGCTCCTTCAATGTTGCTCTCTTGGTTGTTGGTCTCTTGGCAGCCTCCCTGACCAGTTATCATCTAGTCTTTTCATCAGTTTTTTTTGGAGGGCCGTCCAGTTCTTTGCAACATCACTGTTGTCCCATATTTTCTCCACTTTTTGATGACCGTCTTCACTGTGTTCCATGGTATATCCAATAATGTGGAAATTTGTTTGTACCCTTCTCCTGACTGACACCTTTCAATAATGAGATCCCTTTGATGCTTTGTAAGCTGTGAACTATGGCTTTCGCTGCAGCAGTCAGAGTAAATGTCAGGAAAATCCTACTAGGGACAGCTGAACTTTATTTGGGGTTAATCGGTCTTGTTAATTGATGGCAGGTGTGTACCCAAGACGACTGAATGTTGTAATTAAATCAAAAGCTTCAAAGTATTAGTTTAAGGGTGTGCACACTTATGCAACCAGCTTATTGTACATTTTTTATTTTTTATATTTTTTTCCCCCAACAGATTTGTAATTGAATTATGCAGATTATAGGGCACATTAAAGGTGGGAAAAGTTTTGAAATGATTTATTGTGGTGTCATTTTTTTAGATCACAAAAACCTGGCATTTTAAGAGGGGTGTGTACACTTTATCCACTGTATATACGTATACAGATTCACTTTATAATCTCGAAATACTGACATGTCGAATTTCAGTATCTCGAGACTATAAAGTCAAAAACTCTCAAACCTGAAAACCAAAACCGCGAAATTTAAAACCACAAATGTCAACAAAACACTACACATACAAACACAAACACAAATACACCTACCTCCCAACATTACAAGAAAGCAAAACACACATGAACACATCAAAATAAAAACACACACACTTACCCTTCCTAAAAGTGTGGGGGGGGGCATGCCCCCTGCATCCCCACTACTTACATATACTAACTCCCGACGTCGCACTAAACACCAAAAGACAGAAAACCCACCACCACACATTCTACACCCCGCCCCCTTGTACAAACACACATCACATATATACAAACGCCACCACTTTCAACACTGACACACTCACTCTTACCTACCCTAACCCACACCTAAAACTCCCCAACACACAAACCATCCCCAAAACCTTTAAAAACACTTACCTTATACACCATCAGTACCGCGGGTTCGACATTTCCGGGTTTGATATTCTGCAGTTTCACGCAACTGCAGATTCGACAATTTGGACTTGAAATACTGAAATTTGACATTTCAGTATTTCGAGACTCCAAAGGGAACCCATGTATACATATATATGTATATATACATATTTATATACGTGTGTGTAAATAAAAAAAAAACAAACGCACAAATACATATATAAATCCAAACCAGCCCAGAAGTTGAAAATGTTGAAACACAGGTGCCGAGTAGGAAGGTAGCTGGAATAAAGAAGCTGAACCACGACAAAGTAAAATCATCTTTTTTAATACAAAACGGTGAGCGCTTTTGCAATGGTAACCATTGCTTCATCAGACAGTTCACTCAAACAGCACTTAAATACTTTAATTCATTAGTAAAACAACCAATCCTACCACTCAAAATTAATTCAGCACTCAGCAATCAATAATTACTTTGGTTACGTTTTGCCCTTAGTTAATTGCTGAAGTCAGAAAAACTCTGTTTAAAAACCACATGCACAAAGACAAGTGGATAAATATAAATAAAATACATAAAAAGTCAATGAATAAATACTTATACTCATGTTCCCCATTTAGTAACTACTTATGTGCATAAATATAAGCATAAATATATATAAAATATATATATAAAAGTATAAGCAGTACACACTCAACTTAACGAATATATATATAGGTTCATAGGTTCATACTAGGCTATCTGCCCGAGGGCATATACAAGCCTAGCCCATAGTTTTGTGGCTTACGCCACCCCTTTAGTATGGGGAACTATACCCATTATTTTGCTGTGCCTCTGTCGAGCAGTGACACCGAGGTAATCCCTGGGGTATATCTGCGATCTCCCATCCATTGGTCAAGATTTCTCCTGAACAAGGCCAGCGAGGTGCTCTGCCTCACACACACACACACACACACACACACACACATATATATATATATATATATTCTGCCTCATAAATGTACATGTTGTCCACCTAGTAAATACATATACTTTAATACATACATCTCAACAAATGCTTGCCTTTAATGATATCTATGCTAAAAACAGCTCAAGAAATACTGTCATATTGACCCAAAGCCCTGCATGTGTTTATGTGGTCTTCTCTTGTTAAAATAGTATTTTTTTTTATTATATTTTAACCTTCTAGATTTTAGCACTGTCTTCAATGGAACACTATCGTTCAAACCCAAACCTCTATGTGCTCCTAAACACAAAATCCATTTTACTTCCATATTTTCAGTAGTATTGACTATATTCCTCCAACCACGGTGGTGGTGCTGCGGCAGCACTGTCGCCTCACAGTAAGCCGCTGTCCGGTTCGATTCTCAGCTAGAGCGTCTTCTGCGTTGAGGCATGCGTGTATGGGCATACCTTCATTGAAGGTTGTGCATCAGGGCTGGTAACTCGGCACGTAAAAAATCAACTACCAATCATTAGCGGTCTGGAGTTCTGCTGTGGCGACCCCTAACCGGGAAAAGCCAAAAGACACAAACAATTGACTATATCCCCCATCCTATTGATGACATTCTGGATGTGTAAAACCTGAAACAAAAATATATGGTCATCCCCTTATCCAATGTATGCTTAGCCAAAGCACTATACAGTTGCCCTTTTCTAGTGCAGTAAAGGTGATCCCTTATCCGTTCCCTAAGTTGACGGTTAGTTTTGCCAACATAGAAATGGAAACATGCTGTGCAGTGAGCTACATACACTACATTCTTAGTATTGCAATCAGCAGAATTCCTTAGCTACCATAGACGCCCTGTTTCAGGGTGCTTAAATCATCTATATAAATGTACGGTGTACGTTTTCACATCTATGGGTACCTTTCACTGTGCTATCCATCAGAGCAGGTGTCCTTGGATAGCAAAGCTGCTTTCAGATTTTTCTTATTTCTAAATGCAAAATGTGGTTGTCCACCCACTATGTTGGTAGTATCCTCATCTACTAACAACATATGCCAATTTTGTCTTATGATGGTTTCAAACCTTTTCACATCCCTTGTATATGGTAAAACCATCGGAATGTATGGTAATACGCTAATTCCTGATACCTACCCTGTCACTACCTGCTCTATCAGAGAAGTAGGGCTTAACTTTACCTTTCCTTTCTTTGTGTACATTATGGTACACCTTATCAATTTCATGTTCACTATACCCCCCATTAATGAAACCTGTTCTTAGCTTAGTTAACTCATTTCGATACACTTCCTCTTGATAACATAGGCGAGATGTTTTCATTGCCTGACCTCTGATTATGTTAGGAAAAATCCTAGGGTTATGCATACTGTTTCTGTGTAGAAAAGATGGTCTGTAACATTGTTTCCTATGTAATTTTGTAGACCATCGGTCATTTTCTCCGTATATGGTAACATCCAGGAAGTCTAAACTCATCTCAGAACAGTTCATCGTAAACTTTAGAAAGTCACTAGTAGTATTTAGGTATGCATACAGGGATTTAAGTTGTTCACCATCACCTTTCCAAAAAATAAAAAAAAAATATCTATGAAACGTCTATAAACGGCTATTTGGGGATTACCTAATAGATGTTCATATTCCCAGTTAACCATAACCAGTTTTGCATATGTGTTGGCACAACTTGTGACCATGGCAACCCCTGACAACTGCTTACAGCATATGCCACTGAACATAAATATGTTGTACTCTAGTACCAATTCTAGTAACATACAGAGAAAGTCTTAGTATTAGAGAACTTTCCCTGCCTTGCCAACACTGATTTCACCATCCTTATCTCCTGGTCATTGGGTATACTTGACAAAAAAGACACTACACCTAGTGTGGCCAGCATCCCCGTATCTGCTGTTCCCAATTGCTTCACTGCCCCATAAAGGTCCACTAAAAACTCTTTCAAGACATATACATATACATTGAGTGCTGTCTTCAATTCCTTATCCAGGTATATAGAGATGGGTTCTGTTAGCCATCCTGCCCCTGCTACTATAGGTCTAAATTTCGGGTTATATGGGTCTTTGTGTATCTTGAGGAGGCCATGGATTTGAGATACGAGTGGATTTTCAACAGTGAAATAATTAAAAAGATCTTTACTTAATAGTTCCATACACGTGCATTCATATAAGGTACTAGCAATCTGTTCACAAATTTCAAACACAATCGTTGCTGGTACTTCAGCACATACATTTGGATCCAATAACATTTCTTGCATAGCTGTATTATAAAAGTCAGCATTCAATATCACCACTGGTCCCTCTTTGTCAGTGGGTCTTAACTAGTCTGCAAGTCACACAATGCTTTGTGCTCACTCTTTGTAAAATTATACTTTCCTTCTTCTACAACACTATTGTTTCCTGTGCTATAAAGGTAATTTTCACAAGCTTTTAAGAAGGTTTCTACATTATGGGGCAATACTGGTACATATAGACTTTTTCTTAAACTGAACATCCCTTGCCTCACTGCCATTTCCAAATTGTTCTTTCAATGTTACATTTCTAGTAAACATACATAGGCATGACAGAAATTCACTAATGTCAATTTCAGTCGAAGGTATAAAATTTAAACCTCTGTTTATAGGTTGGTACTAGGCTATCAGCCCTAGGGCCTATACAAGCCTAGCCATAACAATTCCCTGGCTATTTCTTCCCACACTATACTTCCCTGTCCCTGTTGTGATCCCCGGGGTGAATTTCCTTTCTCCCATCCAATCGTCAAGGTTCCTTTTGAAGAGGGCCAAAGAGGCACTCTGCTTGACATGTATGGGCAAGTCTATTCCAGAGTCTGGGGAGTCTCTGGGTCAGGAACCTATCCCTCCAGCATGTTTTGTTTATTGTGATGACAAAGTTTACATCCCTGGAGCATGTGGCTCTGAGGGATTGGGATTTCTTTAAGTGTAGCATTTCCAACAGCTCTGGGTTTGACATGGCCTTGTATGTTAAGCAGAGATAACCTCCGAGTAGACGATATGCGACAAGAGTATAGCTGGAGTTTAAGGTGGTCAGCATAGGGCATCTGCTTTTAAGCCTGTAATTCTTTTAGTGAGGTATTTCTGCGACCTTTCCAGTTGTTACAGATGTCTTGAGAGGTACATACCAAATGGGGCATTGTATTCTATAATGGGTCTAATGAGGGATGAGTACAGTGTGACAATGATCTCCTTTTTTCTGGATGAAAAACCCTTAATGATGAGGTGTGCCACATAGAAGGATTTCCTGACTGTTGTGGCGATGTGGTTATCGAAGGTGAGACCACTGTCCACCTGTGTCCCAAAGTCTCTTATCACACTTTCGGTGTTTGGTGTACTGCCACCTATGTGATAATTCATGGGTGCATGTTTTTTCCCCAAAGGGGATAACTATACATTTCTTGGCATTGAGCTTGAGCTCAGGGCTCTGGCACCAAGCATCTGTTTCTGTAAGGCCCTTTTGTATAGTATCCACATCATTTGGGGATTCAATAATGGCTCCCAGTTTGCAGTCATCTGCGAACTTTGTTAGCCACAGTCCCTTAGTGTCGGCCTGTACGTCAGAGAAGTAGATGCCAAACAAGAGCGGTCCCAGGACTGAACCCTGAGGTACTCTCCACTTGTCACTTGTCTGGAGCTGGATTTGAAGTCGGCTACTTTTACAGTGTGGGTTCTGTCAGTAAGCCAGTTGGCAACCCATTGGGTGACGCAGGGATTAATGCCCACCTTAATAAGTTTATCTAGGATTCCAGAGTGGGGGATGGTGTCAAAGGCCTTGGCGAGGTCTAGATAGGCTGTGTGGACCACCTTACACTTGTCCATGGCTCTGGAGACTATTCGAAGAAGTCAATCAGGTTCAGGAGACAAGATAAAGAAGTCCCAGCTGCAGACAGTTCATATTTGGAAGTATTCCATATTAACTCTCCTTCCCATACCCCCACATTTTCTTCAAAGTGAGTTTGTAACTGACCTGGTGCCTCTCTTCATTTCTGTCCTGTTCCACAGACTTTCTCCTCCCTGCTCGAAATGGTAGGGATAGAACAGGAAAAACCTGTTGTTGTCCTCCTCCTATATTAAATCGTCCTTCTTACCACGGCTGTAGCTGCAGAGGCAGTTGTTGCCTTATCATTGGCTGCCGAAGATGATGGCACTTCCAGCAGTGTAGAGTAAACAGAATGTGCCTCATTTGGTGAAAGGACACTCCCTCCTGGCTGTTGATTCGTTGTTTCCTCTTCATCCCAGACTGCATTGGTCGTCTCTTCAGACTGTACCCGATGCTCCGCCCTCGGTCTCTCATGCCGCTCAAATGACTGAACTCGCCCTCTACTCTGCTGGTAGGCTGTTGGTGGTACCTCTGACTGCCCATTGGTTTCTCTCATAAATCACAAATTGCAGTTGGTAGTGGACTACTCTGCAGACTGTGCAGGTTTCGGCCAAGTAAAGACATGCTGGTTAGTGAAATCTGTTAAATCCCTACACAGTTTCTTTTTCTTTTGCTCAAGCAGTCTGGTTTCATAGCGAAGTATCTTATCAATTAGTTCATGCATGAAAACTTCAGTACCTGCTTCCCCATAAAGCACAGACAGTTCGTGTTGTTGCGGACATATCTTTTCATTAAGCTCTTGTTCCACCGGCTTGAAAAAGTCCAGCAACAACTGTATATATGCTTTACTGGTGTTAAGATTAATTTGTTGCCACTGGGCTAACAAAGTGGGGTAGGTGTTTCCATATGTGGGCATATTAAGTACTCAGAGTCCCCTTGGTATAACATTTAGGTTTAAGCAGGCTTCAAAATGGAATTGTTGGCTCTGGTGCCGCTTACACCTATACAAATCATTCTCCACATTTCTTTTCAAATTGCGTATGTCAGCTTCATTGATGTTGTTAGTATTAACAGTCTCAGAGTTCATATTAAGAGTACCTGTTTGTAGCAGTGGAATATTCTGAATTTGCTAACAAATCAAGAGTCTCATTTCCACATTTATACCGTTGCATCCTCTGCAATGTTCACAGTACCTTCCGCCATAATTAGATACACAAATCCAGATCAGGCCAGAAGTTAAAAAAGTTGAAACACAGGTGCCCAGTAGGAAGGTAGCTGGAATAAAGAAGCTGAAACACGACAAAGTAAAATCTTTTTTTTAATACAAAATGGTGAGTGCTTTTGCAATGGAAACCATTGCTTCATCAGACAGCTCATTCAAACAGCAACAGCACTTGAATACTTTAATTCATTACTAAAACAACCAATCCTACCATTCAAAGTTAATTTAGCACTCAGCAATCACTTAATTACTATGGTTACGTTTTGCCCTTAGTTAATTGCTGAAGTCAGAAAAAGTCTGTTTAAAAACCACATGCACAAAATGTAAAGACAAGTGGATAAATATAAATAAAATACATAAAAAGTCAATGAATAAATACATATACTCATGTTCCCCATTTACTAACTACTTATGTGCATAGATACAAGCATACAAATATATATAAAAGTATAAGCAGTACACACTCAATGAATACATATATTCTGCCTAATAAATGCACGTTATCCACCAAGTAAATACATATGCTTTAATACATACATCTCAACAAACACTCGTCTTTAATATCTATGCTAAAAACAGCTCAAGAAACACTGTCATATTGACCCAAAGCCCTGCAAGTGTTTATGTGGTCTTCTCTTGTTAAAATAGTATTGTTATTTTTTATTATTAGTGACTTTCTAAAGTTTACGATGAACTGTTCTGTGATGAGTTGAGACTTCTTGGACGTTACCACATAAAGAAAATGACCAATGGTCAAGAAATCACATAGGAAACAATGTTACAGACCATCCATCTTTTCTATGGAAAAACAGTATGCATAACCCTAGGATTTTTCCTAACATAATCAGAGGTCAGGCAATGAGAACATCTTGCCTATGCTGTAAAGAAGAAGTGTATAGAAATGAGTTAACTAAGCTAAGAACAGGTTTCATCAATAGGGGGTATAGTGAACATGAACCTGATAAGATGTACCATAATGTACACAAAGAAAGGAAAGGTAAAGTTAAGCCCTACTACTCTGATAGAGTAGGTAGTGACAGAGTAGGCATTAGGAATAGTGTATCACCATACATTCCGATGGTTTTACCATATACAAGGGATGTGAAAAGGTTTGAAACCATCATACGACAAAATTGGCATATGTTGTTAGCAGATGAGGATACTTCCAACATAGTGGGTGGACAACCAAACTGCATTTAGAAATAAGAAAAATCTGAAACAGCAGCTTTGCGATCCAAGGACACTTGCTCTGACGGATAGCACAGTGAATGGTACCCACAGATGTGGAAAATGTACACATTGCATTTATATAGATGAAGCAAGGTTTTTTTAAGCACCCTGAAACAGGGAGTCTATGGGAGCCAAGGAATTCTGCTGATTGCAATACTAAGAATGTAGTGTATGTAGCTCACTGCACAACATGTTTCCACTTCTATGTTGGCAAAACTAACAGTCACCTTAGGGAACGGACAAGGGATCACCTTTACTGCACTAGAAAAGGGCAAGTGTACAGTGCTTTGGGCTTAGCATACATTGGATAAGGGGGATGACCATATATTTTTGTTTCAGGTTTTACACATCCAGAATGTCAGCAATAGGATGGAGGATATAGTCAATACTACTGAAAGTATGGAAGTAAAATGGATTTTGCATTTAGGAGCACACAGACGTTTGGGTTTGAACGATACTGTTCCATTGAAGCCAGTGCTAAAATCTAGAAGGTTAAACTAAAATAAAAAAATAATACTATTTTAACAAGAGAAGACCACAAACACATGCAGGGCTTTGGGTCAATAGGACTGTATTTCTTGAGCTGTTTTTAGCATAGATATCATTAAAGACAAACATTTGTTGAGATGTATGTATTAAAGCATATGTATTTACTAGTTGGACAATGTGCATTTATTAGGCAAAATATATATATTCGTTAAGTTGTTGAATGTGTACTGCTTATACTTTTATATACATACATATATATTACATATATTCATGCTTTTATCTATGCACATAACATGAGTATATGTATTTATTCATTGACATTTTATGTATTTTATTTATATTTATCCACTTGTCTTTACATTTTGTGCATGTGGTTTTTAAACAGTTTTTCTGACTTCAGCAATTGAGTAAGGGCAAAACGTAACCATAGTAATTGATTGCTGAGTGCTGAATTAACTTTGAGTGGTAGCATTAGTTGTTCTAGTAATGAATTAAAGTATTTAAGTGCTGTTGCTGTTTGAATGAACTGACTGATTAAGCAATGGTTACCATTGCGAAAGAGCTCACCATTTTGTATTAAAAAAAGAAGATTTTACTTTTGCCGTGGTTCAGCTTCTTTAATCCAGCTACCTTCTTACTGGGCACCTGTGTTTCAACATAAGTAATATATACTTGTACACAAACACATACTTATACACAAACATATACATACACACATGCATCTCTCCATGATTACTGCACAGAGGAAAAAAGGCTGGCAAATTAATAGACTGGTTTAAGTACTGTGCTATGGCAACTTTAGATGCAAGTGACTGGTTAGTTCTAAGTGCATCCTTTCTTCATGAAAATTTTAGGTGGTTCAAAAGAAAGCCTGTACCTCAGAAATTCTCACATATGAAGTAAAGATTGCAAAATACTTCAAATCTGTACAAAAATTAGGGTCAAAGAGCAAGACACTGATCTTATGTTGTTGTTGTGTCTCTCGGCTTTTCCCGGTTAGGAGTCGTCACAGCGGAACTCAGGCCCGCTAATGATTGGCAGCAGATTTTTACGTGCCGAGTTTGGTGTCATCCACATAAAGGCTAAGCCATCTGAACATCCCTGCAACACCATAAATATTCACCTCTATTAAAATAAAAAGAATTTAGACAGACTTGACAAGATGACCGAGGTTTGTTTCACTGGCTACCCAAGGCATAAATGACATTTTTTTCACAATGAGTATATATATCCTTATGATAAATCAACTATAAATAAAGCACACAGTGCTTGCAAATTCAGATGCTTTCTCCATAAAATTACAGACACTAAACAAAGTGTTTTTCAATATAAATATTTTAATTCTGCTGTAGCAGCGGATACAAAAGGAGGAAGATTCAGCATCTCGAAAACAAAAAATAAATCCCACAAAGGGGGGCAGGATCCTGAAAAGGTCAGACATATGTCTCTAAAAGGCTTTGTATACTTTCAAGGGTGCTAATGACAGCACAACCTCAGTGAAAACTGAAACAGCAGCAGGATACAAACTGAAAGAAAAGCTTACTCTTCAGTCAAAGATCTGGGGCAGGCAGTCAAAGCACTGTGGGGAACTGGAGCTGTAAAGAGATCTAAATGTTATTAAATGATCATATGGAAAATGTATCCACTTGCTCTTCTACATTTTTCTAGTATCAAACTCTTGACTAAAAGTAAAATCTAGTCAAGCTAGATTTTCCACTGTGTGATTCCTTAAAACCTCGTGTTAGAGGCAACATGGAATATATACAACTGACCCCTTAAGAACATCAGGTGTTTTAGCTATATGCCAATTCTCAATGCCCGTGACTTTTTTTTTTTTAAGTCAAATTCAGGCCAATAAAACCAAACCTCACTAGCTGTGGACATAAGCTTCAGCTGTACAAGAAGGCTGAAACATGCGACTAGATTTTTTCTTTTAGTTTTACTGGTTGTTTTTTCTGTGGGACCTTGTTACTTATTGTTTTAGTTTGTTAGTTGGGATATTTTGCAGACACCCTAATGGTTACGGACATCAGCTGGGTACGACAACCCCGTGTTTCCAAAGGTTAGCCAACCCTGTGTTTCCAAAGGTTAGCCAACCCTGTGTTTCCAAAGGTTAGCCAACCCTGTGTTTCCAAAGGTTAGCCAAACTGTCCATTTATGCTGTGTTGTCAAGGCCAAAAGAAGGCTGAAACATGCATGTCCCACAGCTAGTGGGGTTTGGCTTTATTGGCGTGAGTTTGTCTGTAATAGACTTAAAAAGAAAAAAAAAGTTATAGGTATTGAGAACTGCCATATCCTATAGCTGAAACACCAGACGTTCTAAAGGGGTCATTTCCATATATCCCATGTTACCTTTAACACAAGAGGTTTTAAGGAGTCACACAGTGGAAAATCTAGCTTGACTGGATTTTTCTTTTAGTTTTTACTGTTGTGCACGGTTTTAGTATCAGACTTTGAGCAGAGGAAAGACTCTGGAATGCCACCTATCAAAGTATTTAAGCCCATGGTGAAAAATGAGACTGGAGAAACCATGCAATTAAATAGAGGGAGTGGGCTTTCCAGTTGAGTGGGTTAGAAGGGTTCTGAAGGGACTAACAGGCTGGTTCACCAAAAGATGAAGCCTTAGCTGAGGAAACCACAGTTATCAAGATCAAAATGAACTATAAGCATAAATCTGGACTTATTCTTCCTGGCATTCTATAGTATTATGACAAAAAGGTGAAAGTGGGGAAAAACAAAACACATCCAAAGGTTTATAATCTGGACACCACCATACCTGGAATGGGGGTGATCCCTCAGAGGACAATTGGAGGAATAAAATTACTGCACTTGGTGCCAGTCAAGAATACAAATAGGTCTAAGCAATTTTTCCCTCACCAATGGAACATCTTTCATGCTACTGACAGACTGAAGAATCACTCATGAGGAATCAGAAATGAGAAAACCGATCCTACCCCCAAGTAATATGGCTTACACATGAAGGTTACTGGCAATAAGAAAAACTGTCTAGTTGACACAGCCTATTTCCATACTTTTATCACTTCAACAATGGTTGTAGCAATGAAATCCACCCTGTGTTTTTGTACAAACCCACTGCTATGCTGTCAGTGTGGATGGCTTTGCACCACTGGGGCAGGGAGTCCTGAAATGCCTGAAGTGAGAGTAAGGCAACCGTTAAACCTAGAACACCAATATGCCAAATGGTCTCTGACCATAGATCTTGGACAGTATGCCCCTCAAAATGCTCATCCTGCCTGTGGGAAGAGACATCTGTGGTGATAGACACAGGGATGCCACTACAGTAGTGGGGAATCTGTAATCAACTCCCCTGCATTATGTTTGAAGTGTGCAGTCACCATGTTGGATGCAACTCAAGTCCTGAAAATCTGACACATTGTAACAAAAGAACTTTTAACTGATACTACTGCAAAATCCATGTAGATTCTCACCAACAGAATTGTGTATCAAGTTGCTTACTGTTAGGTATACTACTCTTAGAGGAGTAAAAATGCTGTGACAGTCAGATAGTGAACAGTGAATCACCATGTTCTGGAAAGGAAGGATTCTGTCTAAAGGATGACGAGATCTGCAGGACCCATCCTATAAAAGTCAGCTTTTGAGATGAAAATTTCAAAGACTGAAAGAGGTTTCCAAGCACAGATAAACTATTTTCATAATGAAGTGGACAGCAGACAGTTATCCAGATAAACACCTTTATCCTCTGCAACCAATGGCTCACTGCAACTACAGACATACATTTGCTGAACATCTTGGAGGTTGAGTTGACACCAAATAGGAGAGTCTATATCTGGCTCCTATCCAGAAATACAAAAAACTGCCTGGACTCCTAGGTGATCTCCTGAGGTCAAAAGAACACATCTACTACCTTCAGAAAGAATGATGGACTGCACAGTGGCCATTTGGGCAACTCAGGTGTGGTATGTAGTCCTTCTGTCTGTCTAGGTACCAAAAGGAACCTCAAGTAACTTATTTTCTGGTCTAGTGTGACCTCTACGATAGTCGTTTTCATCATTACATTTAACACTTCTATTAATAAATTCTTTTGATAGAAAGCAATGTCTGGCAAGGGAAAGGAAACACAATCTCTGGATATTACTATCTTGCATGAACTCCAGCCACATCTGCAACTAAACTGGGCACCAATTTAAAGCTGCAGCAAAAAAAGAATTTATGTGGACAATGATTATTCTCCAGTAACTCGTAAGCAAAGAAATTAGTTTCTGCATGCCATTTGTAAGTGCAGGCAATAGCATTTAAAGTTTTGGTTGCTGTATCCTCCCATGTTAAGATTTTCTGCTCTACAGGGACTATAACTTATTGGGATAGTAAAAATGCCTTAAATGATCTTCAACAAGTCTAGGATGGTTCAGCATTGCCACAGCCTGACATGGATCAAAGGTTGGATAGTAAGAAGACAAGAAATGATCAGAGGGGAAACAGATTTTTACTGAACCTTTCCTGTTTTTTCAACTAAAAGTGCAGGACAGGCAAAAAAAGATGAAAGATTGTACCGAAAAAAAAAAAAAAAAAAAAAACTGTAGTGCCGTGGCTCTATGCGAAATTGCTGAGGTACTGTACAGCACAGCAAGAACTGTGAGCACTAACTGTATGATTAAGCCAGTTAAGTAATATTTTGATTGATTTATTGACATCTGAAAGTCCGACTGGATAGGTGCCCATTTTCAGTGAAGGCCTGGGGAGACTAGCTCCAAAAGTACTACACAAACATGTTAACATTAACTTTACAATCTTCAAAATGCAAAAACATCCACAGTTTAATTGTACTAAATTAGACAATGTGAACAAAATTGGTTAAAAATAGATACAACTTAAAATATGAAACAATGACCTAATATTTAAAGACATTATCAATTTATACAGAAATTAAAAGTAAGCTAGTATAATACAAACAAAAATTGCAATATAAAGCGAGAGAAAAACAGGGTTATGGCATATTTAGAGTCTGGGTGAAAAAAGTGAGTGAAAAAGGGAGAGTTAGAAGGTGTAAGCTCTGAGTAGGTGCTAGTTCATATTTAGGGATATATAGTTTATCCTAGGACTGAAAAAGAACAGGGTTAGGTTTTGGTTAGGAAGTTTTTCAGAATGGTTTTAAAAGATTGGAGGGAGGGTACTGACCTGATGGATACAGGTAAGGAGTTTCAGGCCCTAGCAACATAGTACGAGGACAGACCATGCCCAGCAGATTTGACAGGTTTTTGGACAAAGGAACTTTCAGTCACTGGATCATAATGACAGACTGGGAACACAATTATGTAGAATCATATTTAGCACTGGACAAGCAAATGGATGCTGGATAATTTCATAGGTGCTAAGAAGCTATGTACATGTTAGCTAATGGGGTAGTTCTAACCAGTTTAGGTTATTTAGTGCTACACATTGCTGGTTCTGAAAGGTGTATTTACTGCAAATGTAGCCACTTTATTATAGAACTGCTTGCTTTTCATGATGCCTGAAGGTTAGTAAGGATGACAGCGCCATAAAGTAGTCAGGGGAGGAGGTATTTAGTGGCAGGCATAGTTTTAGTTGTGTTGGTAAAAATGGTTTTGGCTTTGTAAAACATCCCTAATTTTTGGTGATTTTTTTTTTCTTGTAATTTTTTATATGTTGGTCAAATTTACGATCATCCACTGTTATCCCAAATAAATTGCTATGAGAAATAACTTCAGTGGTTGTAATATTAAGACAGGGGATTTTAAAATGTTTTTCTTATGACAGACTGATCTGGGGAAAAAGTAGTAGTTTGTTGTCCCGGGGGGGGGGGGGGGGGGGAGTTGAGCATGACTTGAGTCACAAAGCCATTTTTCAGTGGCACAGGGTAGAGTGCCACTTCATTGACGGATACCTACTCAACAGGTAACTTTCGAATCACAGAAGGGTGGGCTGAAATAGAACTAATGAGGGCAAGTAAAGTAGATGTTTGCTGTGACAAACTACGTCAAAGGCTTTAGACACGTCTAGAAATGTGGAGGAGACTAGTTTGCCATCATCTCCAACTTTACTGAGATTATAGCTATAAAAAAGCAAGAAAGTGCAATGTTCATACTACGTGAGGGATGGAAGCAGTGTTGTGTGGGGGTAGGACTTATTTCTGCAGGATAAAGTTTAGCATAGTAAAGACTGAATCCACTTTTCAGATAAGATTTCATAGCAGTAGTAGGGCTCCCATACCTTCTTCAGGCTACTAAGGACCTCTAGAGAAAAAGTCTTCCACCAAGAAATCAATAATTCGACCTTCTACATTAAAAAGATGTACATGCTGTAGGTCTGACAACAACAGGGGCTCTTGTTACTGTGACAAGGTTTCATGAAACTGTCTCAGCTGCATTACAGCAACCAGGATCAAGTTTATTCTGCATAACCTTCTTCAGCACTTTGGCGTATTCAAAACAGAGGGCAGAAGGTATACAGTGAGCCTTTCAGAGATGAAAAAAAAAAAGTGTCCACTGCAAGAGATACTTTGCAAAGGAAACTTGAAAAAAAAATTGGAACCTAGTAACTCTGCAACAAAGCAAAAAAAAAAAAGCTGTTCAAGTAAAGTAATGTTGCAGTACTGATTCTTGGGTCTTCCTGCCATGTAAAACCCTTAACCAGCCCATTTTCCAGAGTTTTTGCATCATCTTGATCCGATAGACATCCAAATACCTCAGTCTGGATGTTAGGGTATAAGGGCATCCATCAGTGCCATCATGTTTCATGTCTTTCTAAGCACTGAACAAGCAGTCAGATACCAGAGGACAGCACAACTTCCCCAGTTGTCTGAATCTGAGTGAGGAGGAAGATCATAGGAGGCAGAGAGGGGATAATGGAGACAAGTGGACTACCTGCAGTGTACTCTACATCATGCACCCAGGAAGGTGGAGAAATGTGGTCAGCAGATAAAGGGGTTTGGAGGGCAGGAGGATGTACTGCAACAATGGTGGGACACAACTGTACTATGTTCTTCATAGTCAGTAATACAGTAGTGATTCTTGGGAGTACTCTCAAAGTCAACAGCTGGATGAGTAGGTCATTTGGATGACCTAGGAAATAAAGCTTTGCAGGACAGCAGTTGCAAAACCTGCACTAGCCCTGGAGGCATTGCCTGAATTATAGTGTTTTGTAAAGGTGAGAGTTCCATGTGGCTGTCTCTAGGATGGCCTGAGGAGGGACTCCTTTGAGGAAAGGAGTAGTAGCTGCCCAGTGTCTAGTGTCAAAACACAATCCTCCAGGCTGTTATCCTGACTTTGGCTAGGTGAGGATGGAACACAGTTCCTTTGGCTTGACTGAAGAGATCTCTTTCCTGCTGTAGGGTGTGGACTCTCCCCAGCTGAGGGCTAAGAACCAGAAGGGTGCCACTAGGATTATGCTGGGTTTGTGTCAAAACACAATCCTCCAGGCTGTTATCCTGACTTTGGCTAGGTGAGGATGGAACACAGTTCCTTTGGCTTGACTGAAGAGATCTCTTTCCTGCTGTAGGGTGTGGACTCTCCCCAGCTGAGGGCTAAGAACCAGAAGGGTGCCACTAGGATTATGCTGGGTTTGTCCACCCAAATTTTTATCAGTACCCTGCGGAACAAAGGCAAGGCTGGAAATGCATACAGAAACATGTTTGCATACCTAAAAGATAGTCTAGTTTCCAAGTTCCTGTCTGTTGAGTTTTGGAGCAGAACTTTTGCAGTTGTCTGTCCTGGTTAAGAGATGAACTGGAAAACTGAGGGCATGCCTCGATGAGTTAAGTCCAGGAACATCTCTCTCTTCAGCATCCATTCACTTAGGTCTAGAAGATCCTTGCTTGGAGAATCTAACAGGGTACTGTTCTGACACAGAATATAAGATGCTATGAGAGTCTGTCTTGGCTCTTGGGCCAGAATCCAAATCTTCCTTGTGAGACTGCACAATCCAAATCTTCCTTGTGAGACTGCACAAAAGGGTAGGACAAGTTACCCCCTTGCTTTTAATGTTCCACATGACCATGGTGCTATCTGTCCAAATCTCCAAGGTCCCCAGGCTTAAATTCGGTAGCTCCTATTGGTTTATATGTAATTTTCTCTGCTGTGAAATCTTGGCGCCCTGCACTTTTAAGGAACCTATGTGAGCCCCAAAGAGACATCTGAACTGTCTGTTGTGATGGTCTTGTCTACTTCTAGCAAAGAGAAATCTGTCCCCGTGTTCTGCATTATGGAATATTTCCACCACAGCAGCTCCTTCAGGCATGGAGGGAGAGGCAATAGGGTATTCTGGGGGTTGTGAATGTTGTTCCCAAGCATTTTTTAGGAACCACTGAAGTTCTCATGTGTAACTCTGCAAGTGGGATCACAAGAACACAGGATGCAATGCAATGCAGAATCCTCAGAAATTCTCTTATAGAGATGTGTTTTGCTAACATTCTGATCAGGTAGATATCTTGTCCTAGGGAAGGAAGACTTTCTGTTGGGCTGACTCTAAGGGCTCCCAGAAAGACTATCCTTGTTAAGGAAGAGTTTATGACTTTTGAAGATGTAAAGTGAGAACTACTTTCTGACAGTAGTCTATGGCAATCTGTAAAGTCTACGGTCTCTGCTGGGACTGGTTTAAAGCCACACTGGATACCACCTTGGGCATAAAAGATGGGTTAGTCCCGAGGGAAACCCTGTCCGCATGGAAGATAATGAAGGGTTCTACAGCCATAAGGGCCTGTAACTCAAGTGATGGCTAGCAGTAAGGCTGTTTTCCAAAAGAGGGATTTTAACTCTGCTGTAGCAGCAGGCTCAAAAGGGTGAAGCATGAGCTTCTCTAGTACACAGTTATGGTCCCAGGCAGGAGTGGGAGCTCTCCTTGGGGGTCTTAAAATTGTTAGCTCCTCTCAGGAACTGTTTGATCAGAGGGTGAGAGAAGAGGGGTGGCACAGTATTGTAATGAGCTGAGATGGCAGAGGCATGAATCTTAATTGATGAGAATGATACACCTTTGTAGAGCAGCTCTGCTAGGTAATCTAGGAATTGAGGCAAGGAGAGCATGGCTGTGTCCTTCCCTTGAGAATGGCTCCAAGAACAGTATCTATTCCACTTTTCTGAATAGGAGTTCCTAGTACTGGGCCTCCTGGCCTCAAGGATAACATCCATCACCTGTTTGCTGAGGGTAGCTGGTGATGTATTCAGGGAATAAGCCAGACTGCCAGGTTCAGGGTTTGCAATTGAGGATGCAAAATCTGTCCCTCCTGCTGGGACAGCAGAAAGGGGGTCTGATGTAGGTGCCAGGGTGGCACTGCTGTCAGACTGCATAGGAGTGGGTACTAGTGCTGGCGTGGCCAGTCTGGTGCAATAAGGATTGTCCTTGGCCTGTCCCATTGGATCTTCAGGAGTACTTTTGGAAGGAGGGGCGGGGGGAGCATAAATTGAGAGGTTTTCCCATGTGAAGGATAGGGCATCCACTTTCCAAGCTTGGCTATGGGGAATTCTGGTGCAAAATTTGTTTAGGTTGATGGTTTTGGGGGTGACGCAAAGGTGGCCCAGCTCTGGTGTCCCCCATCTGTGTATTTGAAGTTTGAATGAGTTTGGTTCCAGTTTCCACTAGTGTGATTCCATAAGATTTCTGCTCAAGTCGTCTGCCAGTGAATTTTGTTTTAGCAGGAATTGAGCTTGCAGGTGCACTTGGTTGTTTAAGTCTGTGTTCCACAGAGCCATGGCTAACCTGCAGAATGGGTAGGAGTGAGTTCCCCCCTGCTTGGTTATGTACCACATAACTGTGGTGTTGTCTGTCTTTATCAGGAGTGGTCCTGGAAGGTAAGGTATTTGAAGGCTGTCAGTGCATTCTGTACAGCTAACATTTCTTTTTGATTGCTATGCAGGTGAATTTGTCCTGGGCTCCATTTGCCTTGAATGCATTTGCCTGCCATGTGAGCCCCCCATGCATAGTCTGATATGTCTGTTGTCAGAGTTTGGACAGTGGGGGGTTGTGAGAAAGGGAGTCCCTTGTTGTGGTTGCACGCCTCTGCCCACCAAAGGAACTCTGCCCTTACACAAGGAATGACAGGAATCACTGTTTATAGGTTCTTGGAATATTGACACCAGACACTTTTTAAGTGCCATTGAAGTTTCCTCCTATGCAGTCTTGCATATGGAATCAGAACAACACATGAGGGCATGAACCTTAGGGCTTGCAGTATTTTTCTTGCAGATAGCTGGGTTTGGGTGTCAAGTAGTTTGAAATAAGCTGTCAAATAAACCTGCTTTTCTAAAGTGAGGAATGCCATCTGGGAAGTTGTGTTCAAGCTTGCACCCAGGAATACAATCTTTTGGCTGGGTACCAGATGTGATTTCTTTTCGTTGATGGTATACCCCAGAGAAGTTAGGAATCTCCTTACGAACGTTGGGTGCTGAAGCAGCAATTCCTGACAGTCCACCTGAATCAGGCAATCGTCCAAGTATGGGTAAATCTGAGTATTTCTCTGCCTGCAGTAAGCAATGGCTGGAGCCAGGCACTTTGTGAACACCCTGGGTGCAGCAGATAAGCCAAATGGAAGTGCAGAGAACTGATAGTGCATAGAGCCTGCCCCAAAACAGATATTTCCTGCAAGATTCCCTTATGGGGATGTGCAGATGAGCTTCTTTTAAGTCTAGGGTGAATAGCCAGGAGTCCTTGGCTAACATAGGAAGGAGCTGCTGAAGTGTAAGCATTTTGAATTTTGGTACCAACAGGAAGGTGTTTTCCTCTTTCCTGGGCACAAGGAACAACCTGGAGTAGAAACCCTGTCCCCTTTGCTCTGCTGGCACAGGTTGAATAGCCCTGATACTGAGAAAATAAAGTACTTGCTTTTGGGCCTCTGTTCACTGATTTGGAGGAAGGTCTGGCAATCCGCTTGGGGTTGGCAGAGAGTGGAAACAGAATCTGTATCCCTGGGATACAATGTGTTTAAGACCCATCGGTCCTGGGGAATATACTCCCATTTTTTTGCATGCAGGGTGAGTTTTCCAACTAGGGGTGCAAGTACCTGGCCATGACTAGGAAGGATTAATGACAAGTCATTGTGAACTTTTTCCACATGGGGGATGACTTACTACTTTGTTTTTGAGGAGGGAGCACTCCACTGTTTAGATCTGTGCATACCCTGAGACTGTTGTCTTTGTGGTCTGTTGCCCATGCATTTGGGCTGAGAAGGTCTGGAAAGGGCCAGTTTTTTGAAGGCCAATGCCTACTGAATCTAGGTGGCTGTACCTGTAAGAAATCTTTAACAGTTTGCATGGATTTAGCTTTTTCCTCAATCTTTTTAAGAACAACTTCTGCTTTAGAGCCAAACAAACATTCTTAGTTTAATGGAGCATCAAGTAATTTTGCCTTGACATGGTCTAGCAAGATTTGTTCCTTCAGCCAAGCATTCCTTCTCAGAACAGAACCAGTGACAGCAGCCCTGCAAGGTGCTTCTAAGGCATCAAAACCACACTGCAAAGTATGTTTACCAACTTGGTTTGCAGAATGCATTAAGCCTTTTAAGTCCTTATTTTCTGCAAAATCAGGAATCGACATTTTTTGTTTAATTAGATCAATAATATGCTGCAGGTACTTCAACATGTGAAACTGGCAATTTAAAGCCCTGATGGCAAGAGTTGCAGAGATATATAAACCTTCTTACCCCAGCTGTCTAGAGCCCTAGAATCCCTGTCCGAAGGGGTAGGGTTTTTGGCTGTAGAAGCCTTAATACCTTTAGGTCCCTGTGAAATGGTCTTCGGATCCGCAGTGGGATTTTTAAAAAGAAATGTGCGAGAGTCAGGTACTCTGTAGTATCTGTCAGGCTTTCTAGGAGCAGGTGGTAAAGTATCAGGGGTAAGGCTGGATTCCATGAAGACATCCCAGATTAGGGGGAATAGCTAGAGGGCTATGCTGAGGCAAGTCAAAAAATTCCCAGAGTCTCTTTTTGGACTGTGGGTAGTCCTGGCATTCCCAGCGGAAATGCTCTCTTAGGGTATGCAAGGATTCACCAAAAGAAAGGTCCTCGGGGGGGGGGGGGCTGAGTGAATTGAATCCTCTGCATCTGAGTCCTCATAGGTAGATAAGGGTATGTCCTGGTAATCACAGGGGTCAGAGTCATCAGATTCATGGTCTGAAGAATCAGAAGGAAAATAAATTCTTTGTCTTTTTAGAGGAGGAAGGCTGGCTTCCCCCAATTAAAAGTAATAAGATCTTCAGCCATTCTAAGCATTTGTTTCTGTGGCATGGGAGCTTGAGAATGTGCTTTGGTTGTCAGTTTCCTAGGCGTAGTGTGAACTCTGGGCCTGAGAAATTCGGTAGATTTAGTCATTAACAAAAGTAGTCTGTTTGAAACAAACATCGGAAAGTCTGAATACACCCTCAGAAGCCGGTGCGCCTGCACAGCGGCTCCGGACCCATCCAAGGTAGAGACATCCACAGGTTCCATAGTCGAAGCATCTCACAGCACTCCAAAAGGGTCTCCGTAGAGGCCTGCGAATCTGTAGAAGCGGGTAACAGGGGCTGCGAAAGGGCCTCACTGAGTACCGGCGAACTGGTGACCAGCTTAATGGAAGTGTTGTCAGCAGTTTTGGACCTATGCGGTCTGTGCCTGACGTGTAAAGCCATGTCCAACCCGGAATTAATGGACATGCTGCACCTCAGAAAATCCAAATCCCATCAAGCTACGCGATCGAGAGACTTGAACCTCAGCACTGAAATAAACAGGACATGCTGGAGGGACAGATTCATAACCCAGAGGCTCCCTTCACTCTGGAATAAAATCCCAGTCCAGGTTAGGCAGAGCCCCTCATTGACTCTATTCAAGAGGAATCTTGATGAGTGGATGGGGGATCGTAGGTTTACCCCGGGTATCACTTCTGTGTCACTGTTAGACGGAGGCACAGTATACTAACCTCGAAAAAGGGCATAGCAAAATTAATTTAAAATGGGTGGCGAAAGCCAAACACACTCTGGCTAGGCTTATAAATGCCCTAGGGAAGATAGCCTAGTATGAACCTATGAACCTTTATCTATCTTTGCGCTTTTTTCAGAAGATCGGTAGTTGGATGGCTGACCTTAGCCATTTTGGAATACAGAGAACGAGAGCGAAAGAATTTAAAGACAAAAACAGCAAGACGACAAACAGTTCGGGTGTTGAACAAGGCACAAAACCAACAGCAAGGGACATAGTGGTCTGGCCCTAAACAGGTGATGCAGTAAGAATGAAAATCTCTGTGAGGTATTTGCTTTCCACAGGCAAGACAATTGTTAACTTTTTCTGACATCGGTTAGAGCAAGAAAAAAGGATCCCCAACGGGGTACTTAGCTTTAGTAGACTTCAGGTTTGAAACTCGAAAAACGAAAATTTCAGGTAGCTGCCGACCGGCACTTGCGAACTGCTTCTACTTTGGGCTCCCACACGGCAAGAAAAACTGATGTAATGGCGTCGGCTGCATGTTTTATACTCCTGACAACCGAACGTTATGGATGAGGTGACAGCATCCGACACAGAAATCCCAAGACTCTGGTATTCAGGCCGAATGAGGGCTGCCTGCAGGCAGATAACCCAAGTGTGATGACTGCAACAGTGAAAAAATGAAGAACATCTAAACAAGATGGGCATCCAGGTGCCCTCCTTTCTTGGAACAAGAAAGATCCTTTAATAGAAGCCTTTTCCCTCCTGACCTGGAGGAACAGGCTGAATGGATCCCTGGTGAATTAGTTCCCTGAGCATAGGTGGTAAGAGGCTCTCTTGTTCTTTTGGTTGTTTGGGGATACTTGAATTAGGAGTTATGTACTTACCATAACTTGGTATACATGTTGTCCTCCTTCATGCATCCTCACTGATGGGTTACAGATCTGATCCTCATATCCAACTCGGCCGCATTTTGCAGACTTCAGATAATAATCTCGAGCTCCTCCCTCTTCCCATAATGCAATACCAGACCTAAAACTGCTCAGATCGAGTTTGTTGCCTCTGTCTACGGATTTATAAAGACAGGACAAAAAAAAAAAGAATTATGACTATAAACCTAGGAACCCAAGGTTCCTGTAGTGTCTGATATCCTTCAAGAAGTACAAGGTTGAGAGATGGCTGGGAGGGAAAATGAGGAAGAAAGAATGAAGAACAACACATATACCAAGTTATGGTAAGTACATAACTCATAAATATGACGTTCTCTTCACTCTCCCTCACTGATGCGTAGAGTCCCCAGCTACATAATTCTTGGGAGACCCTAAAGGAAGGATATGCCAGAGTCCTGTCAAACCAAGAAAACTCTATTCCTGGAAACAAGTACACTTGCTGGATCTAAGACTTGTCTCTTGCAATGCCTTTTGTGACCACAGCAGACACATCAAAAGTAGCAGTGCTGGAGGAAGATCAAGTAAGGCATCAGCAGATCGAGTATAATGGCTCTAGAAGGGCCAGACAGCTCCAGACTGTATCCTGCACAAATCAGCTAAATATAGTCAGGAAGCTATTTGGTCAGGATAACACTGGAAATCGCTAGACCTCACCAGGCAGGAAAAGATACACCAAACTGCCAAAAAATGTCTGTGTGAGAGAAGAAAAAAAAAATAAAATAAATAAATAAATAAAAAAAAGAGAGAGACTATACATGTGCCCTTGATAGAAGAGTCTGAGCACATGACCAACAACTGTGTGGATAGGACAATGTCAGACCTTGTGGCTACTCTAGGCATAAAGGAAGAATCAGAAAGGGAGGTACCCGGTCTTAAGGTGAATAATGTAAGGTGACTTGGAAGGTAAGGCTAGTTTAGCAAGTTACTGGGAAGGCCCCTACAGATTAACTCTTGAGATTCCAAGATGGAAAAAGGTCTTTATAGGGGATCTGAGCTGAACATTTCCTCACCAGTCACCTTGACGCCTCTACTGAAGAAACTTCCATATTTACTCTCAAATGCCTTCTAAGAGGACTCTTGTGGAAGGCTAACATAATATAATGAACAGGGAAGCATAGGAGGATAGTCATACTATAATTGAAAGCGAAGAGTAGTGTGGCAACTAGACAGCATAAATGTTTGAATACTGGATCCCAGACAGGGAAGATGAGGGAACCTCAAATGAGCTGCAGAATCTAATGAGGATATTTTACATAAGAAAGATAACGTACTGCACTTGCTGTTAAAGAGAGAAGCCGAAAGGATGCAGTGAAGTTGGCCCCAATGGCTGAAAACAGATGCAGATGGTTTGGTAGAGGAACCAAACATGAGGAACCGGCATGGACTGGCTGAGTCTGTATGCCAGAGCACTGGATAACGCAGGCATATGTAATGCAATTTGAAAAAGGTCAGGTGATACTGCCCCTTCCTAGACATTCATGGTCTATCAACACCAAGGGGAAGAATGGACTCCCCTGGTTAGTAAGCAGGACAGACTACTGACCTATTGTCAGTATGCACTACAATAGCTTCTTGGGGAGAGCACCCGGAAAAACATGTGACGTTGGAAAAAGGGAAAAGGGAATTGTCCCCACTCCTAAGACAAACTGTCATTTGGCTTCCAGGAATGACCACATCACAATGTCACTTGTCCCTGAAATGCCCTCCCACAGGGAGGCATCCGTGAAGACAGTGGTCAAGGAGAAGGAGGAGAAACGGCTAGACTAGAAAAGGGGTAGTTCAGCTGGGTCCACCGGCAGACATGATGTTGCCAATTTTGAGTGAATTTAATAGTATCAAGCTCAGACTGAAAGTAAAGGAAGAAAGACCTGTGAAAACCCCACTATACAAGATCCCTTGCAAAGGGGAATAGAAAAATGACAGGTGAAATGGGGCTAAGAATATGCAAGGTCAGTATTGCTTTAAGAGACTTAAGTGACAGCAATTCCCTTACCAGATTTCTTAAGAGAGAAAAAGGACAGGTGTCATCTCTATAACACTGCCATGCAACCTGGTCTCTAGGGAAAACTATGTGGTTTGGAAAGTGTGACACTTAAATTCCTCCCGCTACTTCAGGTGGGAAGTATAAATGGTCTCTGAGCTTGGGATGGATCTCACTGCACAGGTGGCAGAGGTACAAACTTTTCTGTCCAATAGTTTACTTTCCCTATCATTAGGTAGGGGCTGTCAACTTCTGTGGATTCAGCAGAAACTACTGCGGGGTCAACCTTGGGATTTTTGTAAATGTAGTAAGCAGAACAAAAAACTGACGGCAGTGAAGTAGGATGCAGGTGGCAATCAATGACACATACGTTTATTAAAATCCAAGAATGAGAACACAATCAATATCCAAGAAAGCTGTGAAAAAAGGCTGTAAAAAAATAAGCGCTTTCATCCTGGTTAGTCCCAATACGTCATCAGATCCTACTTCACTGCCTTCAGTTTTTTGTTCTGCCTCCTGGTTCTACTGCTATGTTGCGATTTTTGTAAAGGTGCTTGTGAGATTCAAGCACTCTATAAAATCTGTCCAGCTTCCTAGGACCAAGTGGTAATGAATCAGGATGTAAAGCAATGTCTTCAAAGACATCAAGTAATATGTGTACAGGAGGGATAGCCAGTAGCCTGGGAGAAGGAAAACTTAGCAGATCCCTATAATGCGTCTGAGCTTGAGAGAAGTTTTTACTTTCCCAAGCTTCGTTCTGTGAAGGGCACCCCCAAAAGAGAGATCTTCAGGGAAGGTGGGCAGAAGAGAAGGCATCACCTGAGCCTGAATAAGTTTGTGATGGAAGGTGCTCAGAATAGGACAACAAATTCTGGAAGGCTACCTCCCTGCTTTTAAATGGGGAGGGCTCCCTGGATTTCATGAAGGCCATGAATTACCATGCTATTTTTTTTTTAGAAGGTCTTCGGCTTTGGCCTGAGTTGAAGTGGCAGAGGCCAAAAAAAAAAAATTTTGGAAAAGGTACCCCCCCACCTGGGTCATTGGTCAACTTAAGAATGAGACCTGGAGCTTTATCCGAAATGTTAGAGTTCCTGATTTTTTTTTTTTTTTGTCTTTCCATTTCTTCAGAATGATGTTAACAAAAAGTAGTGCTTGAGAAGACCCAGTGGTAACTGTGGGTGCAA
Source organism: Protopterus annectens (assembly GCF_019279795.1). Lineage (NCBI taxonomy): Eukaryota > Metazoa > Chordata > Ceratodontiformes > Protopteridae > Protopterus > Protopterus annectens. Next base: position 1,341,084,371 of record NC_056741.1, on the reverse strand, counting down.
AACCACTAGTGGAACCTAAACAGAGGACTTTATATGTGCGGCTAATACCTTGGCCTTATGTTTGAAGGGTTTTGCTCAGAATTTAGCACAGTCAGTGCAATTTCAGACCTAGTGTTGAGGCCCCAAGCAGAACACACAAAAAGTACAGTTTTGTACCTACCATAAATGTAGATGTCCGAGAGGAATGCATCTGCAGTCTTTACAAATGGGTTGTCCTGTCGTCAGGCAGCCCTTCGGTCGGCCGGATTCCAAAGTCTGGGTCTGGCTTCGGCTGGTGTCGCACTTCACCCGACGTCATTGCGGCAGTTATTCGGGTATAAAGGCATCAGCCGACGCCATTTTCCTCAGTGTTTCTTGCCCCAGATGCCAGGTGCCCTCTTGGATGGCTAAATTTGGATAAATGCCAAAGTTTCCAAATAGTAGAGAGCAAACACACAAAATAAGCATGTATGTACATATATACAAACAAATACACCATAATAGATCCCCCCCAAGCTAGCTGAAGATTGGCAAATACCCTAGGAGTACCTCAGAGGGGAAGGAGGGTGGGTAATCCTGACTGCAGATGCATTCCTCTCGGACATCTACATTTATGGTTCGGTACAAAACTGTACTATGTCCTTCAAGGATGCATCTGCAGTCTTTACAAATGGGTAGAATACCATAGCTAAACTAGGGGAGGAGGAAATGAGAAGAGATTATGGTGTAGTTAGGATCCCTTGCAAAACAGCAGTGGCAAAACCAGCACGGGATCTAGAGTATAGAGGTAAGTTATAATGCTTGGAAAATGTATGCACGGAGGTCCAAGTAGCAGCCTCTATAATGTCCTTGGTAGCCACTCCTCGTAAGAAAGCTGTGGTAGTGGCTGTAGCCCTTGTGGAGTGAGGCCTGATGTTCTCTGGAGTTTTCTTTCCATGGTAGGAGTAACAAAATCTAATGCAATTTCCTATCCATTTGGAGATTGTCTGTTTAGAAATTGGTTTTCCTTCCTTTCCTGTTGCATATGCTACCAGAAGCTGGTCAGTTTTTCTATTGTTTTTTGTCCTGTCCAGGTAGTAGCATAATTGTCTGTGTACATCCAAGGTATGCAAGAGCCTTTCTCCCCTGTTCTGTGGGTTGGGGAAGAATGTAGGAAGGTGGATAGCCTGATTTAAAGAGACTCTGGATACCACCTTAGGCATAAATGTAGGATTTGTTCTCATGGACACTATCTTGATGGAAGATCAGGAAGGGTTGCACTGCCATTAATGCCTGTAGTTCAGAGACCCTTCTTGCTGAAGTTATTGCCAGCAGGAAAGCAGTCTTCCAGGATAAGTATTGTAATTCTGCTGTTGCTGCTGGTTCGAAAGGAGGAAGAGTCAGTTTTTCTAGCACAAAGTTCAAGTCCCATGCTGGCAATGGAGGTTTCCTGGGAGGTTTTACATTTTAATTCCTCTCAAACTGTCTGAGCAGAGGATGCGAGAAGACAGGAGGATCCAAGCTGTATTCTGCTGAAATAGCTGATGCATGTATCTTGATGGAAGAATAGGACAGGCCTGTATGGAAGAGCTCCGCCAAGTACTCCAGGATGTTGGCTATGTTCACCAGTGTCACATCTTGCCCCTTTGCAGTACTCCAGATGAGATATCTTTTCCATTTTGCTGCATAATTCTTTCTTGTTGAAGGTCTACGAGCCTCCAGGATTATGTCTTTAACCCTTTGGGATAAATTTGGGTTAATTGTTGTTATGTAATGTTCCAGGCAGTTAGCTGCAGAGTTTTTAGGTTTGGATGCAGGATGTTGTAGTTGTTCTGTGTTAGCAGTAATGGGATCAGGGGCAGTGTCCATATTTGTTCCCGGGACATGCTCCTCAGCAGTGGATACCAATGTTGTCTTGGCCAGTCTGGGGCTATCAGAATGATCCTCGGACATTCCTCTTTGCTCTTCAGAAGCACCTTGTGCATCAAAGGAAGTGGTGGGAATGCGTATGCTGTCAGGCTTTTCCAACTGAAAGATAGGGAGTCCACCTTCCAAGCAAGTGGGTGGTAAGTCCTTGTGCAGAATTTCTTCAACTGGTGATTGAATGGGGATGCAAACAAGTCTATTTGTGGTAATCCCCATTCTCTTGTGATGGTTTTGAAGATGTCCGGATGCAGCATCCATTCGTGGGCATCTGTTGTAGTTCTGCTTAATATGTCTGCTAGAATGTTTTCCTTCCCTGGTACATAAATTGCCTGTAACTGAATGTTGTAGCTCAGAGCCACATCCCATAGGTCCAGTGCCAGCCGGCATAGAGGGTATGAGTGTGTGCCTCCCCGTTTGTTGATGTACCACATAACTGTGGTGTTGTCTGTCCTTATCATCAACTGGCCTTCTTGGAGAAAAAGTCCGAATGCCTGGATTGCCAATTTTACTGCCATCATTTCTTTTAGATTTATGTGCAGATGCAGCTGGTCTTGAGTCCATAGGCCTTGAATGCACTTGCCCATCATGTGTGCCCCCCAACCGAGATCTGAGGCATCTGTCGTGATGGTTTGTCTTGGTTGACTTTTGCAGAAGGGCAATCCTGTGTTTGATTGGCAGGCCTGAGCCCACCATAGGAACTCTTGCTTCAGGCATGGGATCATTGGAATTTTGGTTTCTAGGCTGTGCTTGTGCTGGGACCACAAATTCTTTAGGTACCACTGTAGCTTTCTCATATGCAGCCTGGCATGAGGGACCAGTATTATGCAGGATGCCATGAAGCCTAGAGCTTGTAGCACTTTTCTTGCAGTTAGATGGTTCTGCTTTGTTAATGCCAAGAAGTAGAGAGGAAGTTGCTCTTTCTTTTCTGCAGTTAGAAATGCCATTTGTTTTGATGTGTCCAGTTCTGCACCCAGAAAGGTTATTCTTTGGGATGGAATCAGCCTTGACTTTTTTGTATTGACTGTATATCTCAGGGCTTGCAGCAGGTAGATGACTCTTTGTAAGTCTTCTGTTAGTTTGTTTTTGTTGTCCGCTTGTATTAGGCAGTCGTCCAGGTAGGGATAGATTTGAATCCCTGAAGTCTGCAATGAGCGATTACTGATGCCAGGCATTTCGTGAACACTCTGGGCGCAGTAGATAAGACAAAGGGCAATGCTGAGAATTGATAATGCTCTGATCCTGCAAGAAATCTGAGGTATCTTCTGCAAATTGGTCTTATGGGGACGTGCAGGTATGCCTCCTTGAGATCTAGAGTTACCAGCCAAGACTCCTTGCCCAGCATGGGAAGAAGCTGCTGTAGGGTCAGCATTTTGAATTTTGGAACAATGAGGAATGTGTTTAAAGCGGACAGGTCTAGAATAGGCCTCCATTTGTTTTCTTTTCTTGGTACCAGGAAGAGTCTGGAGTAAAATCCCTTCCTTGCTCCATAGATGGTACCTTTTCCACAGCTCTCATTCTTAATAATTGAGATATTTGTTTTAGAGCTTCTGTCCTTTGAGTAGGTGGTAGTTTTGGCATTCCTCTCTTTCCTGGTAGAGTATGGAAATGGAACCTGTAACCTTGGTCTATAGTTTGCAAAATCCATTTTTCTCTTGTAATGCAGTGCCAGTTTCTTGAAAATAAGGTTAGCTTTCCGCCTAAGGGTGCTTCTAGTTGTTCCCTGGTAAGCGGTGCCACCGCCAAGTCACTGTGATTGAGTTGTTGTAGTGGTGGTGGCTGTATCCGTGCCTCGTTGGTTGTTACCCTGCCACTGGCAACCCTGTAGGCACCCTGGATTGGTTTCTGCCTCTACAGCGCCTATTCCTGCCTCTTTGTGCCTTAGAGGAGTCTGGAAAGGACCAATTCTTGGAGGGCCAGTTCCTGCTAAACCTTGGAGGTTGAACTTGTAAGAAATCTTTCACTGTTTGCACAGATTTTGCTTTCTCTTCCATCTTTAGTACCTGCTGTGCAGGGGAACCAAATAAATTGACCTTGTCCATAGGTGCATCCAAAAGCTTAGATTTGACATGGTCTGGTAATGCCTGTTCTTTCAACCATGCATGCCTCCTGATAACTGTGCCAGTCATGGCTGATCTAAAGGAAGCCTCCAGTGCATCATAGCCACATTTTAAAGAATGGTTACTAACCTGCTGTATGTTATGTACCATTTCTTGAACATACTTTTTATCTAAAGATTCTTCAGAGGACAGCTTTTTAGTCAACTGGTCAAGCATAAACTCTTGATATTGAATCATATGAAATTGGCAGTTCAAAGCTCTAGCTGACAAAGTAGCAGAGGTGTAAACTTTTTTACCCCATCTCTCTAAGGACCTGGATTCCCTTTCAGAGGGGAGGGGGTTTTTAGAAGTAGCAGCTGCTACAGCTTTAGGACCCTGGGAGATAGTCTCTGGATCTGAAAAAGGGCTGAAAAAGGAGCCTTATATAAGTGGTGATGAGTGTCCGGGACCCTGTAGTACCTATCGGGCTTAGCAGGAGCCGGAGGTAAAGAATCAAGAGCAGTGCAAGCATCATTAAATGCATCATCAACAACAGAAAGAACTGGAGGTATAGCTAAAGGCCTATGCTGTGGCAAATGTAGAAAGGTCCTAAGCCTTTTTCTAGAGTCTGAGAAATCTTGGCCCTGCCACTGAAATTGTTCCCTCATAGCATGCAAGGTTTCCCCAAAGGAAAATTCCTCAGGAGGAGAGGCTGAAGGGATGGACTCCTCAGCATCAGAGTCTTCGTAAGGAGAATAAGAAGCCTCAGGAGGGTCTGTATGTTCTGAGTCATCAGAGGAATCATCTGTGGATACTGGCTCAGGGGGCTCTGCTCTACGCCTCTTTTCTGGAGGAGGGAGAGGCCCTGTCTGGATGAGGCTGGGCTCCACGAATTAAAGAGATGAGATCCTCAGCCAAAGAAAGCATATGGGAGCTGGTGCTGGGCCTGAGAGAGGGGGGCTTGGCAGGCACAAGTTTTGATGCTTTGGCTGCTTTAGCCCTGGCAAAGGCCTTAATAGACATAGCTGGAGGAGGCCTAGCAGCTCCACGTGCAGGGGTAGAAATATCCAGGGGAATGGTGTCTGATAAATCCTGTGAAACGGCAACAGAAGGTTGGATTTCAGAAGCCGTTTCTACCAGGTTAGAAGAGGCCTCGGTAGAAGGCAAGTTATCGGCTGAAGAAAGAACCGCTTGCTCGGTTTCGGCCGAAACCGAGACACTCGTGGTTTGCTTAACCGCGGTTTCGGCCGAAACCGCGGACCGCGAGTGTCGGTCCTTTTCTTTGCGTTTTTTGGTTATTTGCGTAGTCGGAGGATCCGACGGCATAATGTAGGCAAAATCGGAGCCAAAAATCTGTTCAGCAAAGTCCGACCGACGTCTAAGAGTCCGTCGGTTAAAAGAAGCACAGGCTAGACAAGCTGCTACGTCGTGGTCTGGGCCTAAACAATGTATGCAATAGGAGTGGAAATCTTTATGAGGTATTTGTTTCCCACAAGATAAACAGTTATTAACTTTCTCTGACATCGGTTGATGCAAGAAAGAGTCCCCAACGGGGTACTTAGCTTTATAGAAGTCTTCGAAGTAGTATTCGGTAGTAGTAATCTCTGGATCTGACTGACCGACACTTGCGAACAGCTTCTGCTTCGGGAACCACGCGGCAAGAAAGACTGAGGAAAATGGCGTCGGCTGATGCCTTTATACCCGAATAACTGCCGCAATGACGTCGGGTGAAGTGCGACACCAGCCGAAGCCGGACCCAGACTTTGGAATCCGGCCGACCGAAGGGCTGCCTGACGACAGGACAACCCATTTGTAAAGACTGCAGATGCATCCTTGAAGGACATCGAGTGAAATTCTCTATGCAGGATTTACTTCCCACACTTCAAGTAAATGCTGACCTTTTTAAAACATTAAAACAATAAAGGAAAATCACTAATGGAGCATTTATCTGCCTACATGAAGGAGACACTCTGAAAAAATGAGAACTGACCTCCTAAGAGCATTTTGAACACACGTGACACACATCAGATGCATGGCTATAGGGAATGAAGATGCTGCTTAAGGACACCATTCTTATAATCGGACATCCAGATGCAAGTCTTAAGATATCAGTCAGCTAGGGATGATGCAAAGACTCTGGAAATTGGATCGGTCGAGGGCTACTGCATGGCAGGAAGATCCAAGAATCAGTACTGCAACACTGACCACAAAAAACACTAAACATTTAGATGAAGAGCAAATTAATTTTATGAAAGGACTAAGACTACTGAGGTTGGAAAAGAAAGAATGATTATTATTGGAGAGGAAAACACTGGAAGAGGAAGTACAAGATAGCTTTAAAAAGAAAAAAACAGAAAAGACAAATGCCAGGTACTGATGGTCTGCCTACAGAACTCTGGGAACAGGTGTTTCCAGACATAAAGAACTGGACCAAACTTTCATTAAGATCCAGGAGGAGGATCTTGTACTGAATCTTGGAAAAAGAGGAAAAACAATAATTAGAAAAGATTCTAAACAGGTAGCCTCGACCCATAACCATTTTGAATCATGTTTATGATGTACTCATGGTAGTAACAGCAAGTAATCCAGGGATTTGTGGAGGGAGATCAAATGGGTTTCATAGACAGTAGAAACAGACATGATTAATACTAACAGGACTTTATTACGGATTCAGATTGCACATAAAACCAGTTGGAAACTACTGCAGTACTCCCTAGATGTGGAAAAAGCTTTTGATAGTGCAGACTAAAGTACAAGCTGGAAGAATTAGGGCTTTTACCTTTCCTGAGAAAGTGAGGAATGTCATAGAAAATGTTTAAGGAGGTGCAACTGTCCAGGTTAAAATAGATGGATGTCTGTCACAGGACTAGAGGGACAAGGCAAGGTTTCCCCCTCTCTCCCTTGCTACTTGCAACACCTATCCTATATAGATAGGCTAAAAGCCCTGTCCCTCTACTCAGTCTCATACAGACTGCTCAAAGATGACCTGGGTCTGGTATACAAGGCCATCTCAGACTCGGCATTGATGGAGTTGCTGCATATCCATAAGTCAAACTCCACTCATGCAACTTGCATGCAAGGCCTTAACCTGGTCTGTACAGTCCACAAACAGAGTTTTCGCCAATAATCAAGTGCAAAGGCCAACAAAATGGATTCAAAAATGAAAAAAAATGGCCAGCACAAGCAATGAGAGAGTAGATAATATAAATATATATTTATTATTCACAAGACATACCGGTTTTGGCTAAACGCCTTCTTCAGTGTACACATATTCATAATGATTGCACAGCTTTTAAAGTGTGTAGTACACCAATCAAATTATTCACCTCATCAATAATGTCACACATAATATTTAAAGACATATAATAAGTTTCACTTCTGTCTATGCTTATAATATAAACATATAATGATAAACACCACAATCACATAAAGATGGGAACGATACCAATGAACATGAAAATATTATGTAATGTAAACGTTTTTGTCTGATTAACAACGAACAGACTTAAAGCTGTTCATTTAAACTAGGTGAAAAAAGACCACCCAGTTTAATAATCCATGTACTTCTTTTTTTATAAATTATGCCAACCGGCTTTCATGTTTCTATTCCTCATAATTCTATCAATGATAGTAAATTTAAAGTTGGCTGATGGATGCTGTATAGAATGTTTATACAAAGCATTGAACATGTTTTTATTTCTAATGCCACTTAAATGTTCAGATATCCACAATTTCAGTGGACGAGAGGTTTGGCCAACATAAAAAGCTGAACAGGTGCAAGTTTGCAAGATATATAATCTAATCATAGCTACAATTCGCAAAAAATATTTATATGGAAAATTTCTGATGCGTTTCTGCTAGTAAATTCCTTGGTTTTACTGACATACCTACAGAACGTATAATGGCCACAAGGTATACAACCAGATAAAGCCCCACCTTCAAGTGCCCCTTGTTGAGATCCAACAAATCATGTATTGCGTTTATAACGATTCCAAAAAAAAAAAAAAAAATGTTTTCCTCTCCTGAATGAAAAGTGGCACTTGTGCCCTAACATACTTGAAAGGCGTTCATCCACCATTAAAAATATTCCAATGTTTATGTATCAAATTAAAGAACTTGTGTGTGTTATATGTATAAGTTGTAATAAATCTGATGGCATCATGATAATCTCTATTATGCTGTTGATATTGTAATAAATTATTCCTATCCTGGATAAGTGCCAATATACCAGCCTGAGTAACAAGATGCCTATTGTAACCCCTACTGCAAAATCTATTTATAAAATCTCGTCTCTGATTTTCAAAACTCTACATACTGGAGCAAATATGGCGTATCCTAAAGAAGTGAGATTTAGGAATATTGCATAAGATATGTTTCTGGTGACAACTCGAAGCAAGTAGTAAGCTATTGGTGCTCATACCGCTCAACCTGGAAACATCAAAAATCTGGACAAAGGCCCATGAAAAATAGGTACAAATCTGAATGCAGATTAACATAAAATTTGCATACAGAATTATATAACCCCACCCACTCCAGTGGACTTGTGGGACACCAACTTTCAAATGCAAACTCAAGAGCAGACAACCAAAATATGACCTTGTAGTAAATGGTAATTTTTTTGGAAATATGTAGCAATGATGTTCACTGGGGAGGCAGAATATGATGAACCTCAGGATTTTGTTTTATGGTGACTTGCAGTATGTGGGTTTTGTGGTAAAAGTGGGGCATTTCATTGTAGGCAATATTCTCATCTTGCAACTGCAATATGGAATGGATGGCAAATTTATAAGTTCATAGCCACTAGGTATCTCCGCCAAAGAGGACTTTCTCAGGACTGCAGCATCCACCCCATTTAAAAGTACAACACAGTACAGCATCAACAATCCACCTACATACTGTGGGAGTAGAACCCACAGCCTTCTGCATCAAAACCAAGCATTCTACCTGTTATGCCAACTCTGTTGTGTGAGTAGTACAAGCAGCACTAAACTTCTCTCTCCCTGAAGAACTATGCAGTACAAGGAATCTGGAAAAATCCAAACTTTATTGGGGGGAGACAAAGGCCCAAAACCAGAGACACATTTTCAACATTGCTTGTATAATCTTAGAAATGTTGCTAGAATAAAATATGTTGTGTTACCATGCCTTTCCTGAAAGATAGGAAGACTGACACTTAAATGGCTGTCATTATTTAGTGAATTCAGTTCTCACCGCCTTGCCAGAAAAAAAAACACAAACTTTAAGAGGAACAGACCATAAGTGAACAGTAAATAAATTAGCTGCCAACTCTGCTTAATACATCAATAAACCATACACAGAGCTTAACCCAATTCTGCTTAAATAAATTAGCATTAGTGGCTGCCACTGCCAACTCTACTGATGCTGGTACACAGAGAATTGGGCCATAACCAAGCAAACAACTTGTGTCTGCTAGCAGCAGTGGAAGCTTCCAGGCTCATCTACAGTACCTCCCATAGGGAATCCCCATTATTAGCAAAGGAGGGTACTGGTGACCTCACCCCAGAAGGGTTAAAGACCTGGGTGCACCATTTCATAAGAGTGGGATGGGATTTAGTGGAGTCATGCTTCAGCAGACTATACAAACCCAAACCACAAGAAAGAAGACAAAAAAAATAATACAGTGTAGACTCAGTAAGTTTAATTTCCAAAAAGAAATACTTTGTGTAGATTCAACTTTAACTACACCACCAAAGCAGTTCTGTTTTGTTGTGCATATAACCAAACAAATCTGGGGTTCTGTCCTGCTGCATCAGTAGTCAAATGTCAGCAAATCAAACTGCATATTTAATTTCACCACTCACCTTGCACCTTTAGACATAGCAGAGTCTACAACTTCAGTTCTCCAAGTCACTTCAGAAAGCCAAGCGAACCTTTCCTTCAACTACTGAACATGACTGTTCAATATCCCTCTCGCTCATCCTCTCACTCCTAGTCCTTTCCCAGGTCAACAATTTTAAGAGAGTCATTATTCTTTTCATATTTATTATCAATGATTCCTTTCTCACATAATCCAGGGACCGAGACAATCCTTACAATATATCCATCACTGACTAAGCAGAGGTAAACAGCTGTGTGTCCCAATAGGAAAGCACACCTTAAGAACCACTAAAACAATAGCTTACATAATCAGCTCCATCAGCATTTCGAAAGCCTCCAAAAATGTGCTCTCTGTTGTGGTATAGTCTCTGAAAAAAATCATAATCTAAGATTGCCAACTTTTCTACATCTGTAATCCCTTTTAACAGTAAACAAAATCAGTCAGCCAGCAATAAACCCTGTCAGATACTGACAATAGCAGTCTGTAGGCCTTTTCTGTTCCCAGTGACCCTTAGAAAAGCCTGTAAATTGTCATTTTTTTCACAACACTCTAGACACCCAAACCCTTCATCTCCATCCAAACCTATTTAATTACAAGTTGCACCTTCTTGCCTCATCTTCCAGGGTAGCCAAATTCTGTTCAGTATAAACATGCTGCTTAGTTCCACAAATTTCAGTTCCACTCTGCTTAAGCAACCATGTGGTATCATACTGCTCCTACAAAAATTCACTGGAATAGTCTGTAGCTTCCAAATGCTTAGTGTCATAATTCATGAGCTAACCACTTGTATCTGCTGCTTTTCTGCCACCATACTCTCATCTATAGGACCTCATAACCTTTTACTTGTGGCAGATTCAGGCATACACAGAGCATAACCCAATTCTGATTAATATTAGCATGAACTGCTGCCACTGCTTAAGCTAAAAAGCCCAGCTCTGCTTAAATTAAATTAGCTGCTGTGCTGCCACACCAACAAACTGAACACTTAAATAAAATAAGGCAGAGTATCTGCTTAAATAACACTGAAGTTGAGCGTAGATTTGAATTAGAAAGCTTGCTAACAGCTAACCATAGTAGTGCTCAGATACCTGAGCAAACTTCCAAAGTCTGAAAACACAAGTACTGTACAGCCAGTCCAAATCATTTCCCGTCGCAAGTCCAGCCCATTCAAAATAAAGCCTTACCTTCTCAAGTGTCCAGCCCATTCAAAACAAAACCTTACCTTCTTGAGTACAGCCAGAATACATCTGAATATATCCAAAACGAAGATTTTCAAGATCCAGAATACAATCCATTCAAAAACAAAGAGCCAGCCGGAAATGTAAGCCCTTGAGCTCAATTCCGACAGGCTAGCAGCCCCCAACGGAGCTGACGTTATCGCACACATGATGACGTCAGCTACAAAAGAGAGAAAAAAATTTAAATAAAAATTAAAAAGCTGGGGAAAAAATTTGGAAATGAAGGAGTGCTACTCTGGAATCGTGGCACCCCATTATTTGGACCACAAAACTCAGTAAAAAAATATTAATTCCATACGGTTGGGAGTTATGTTGGTGCTTGATTGTTTCCTGTAAACATCACTAGATAGGGTACCATCATCTAAACGGGTTAGTTGGGCATCCAAAAAAAAAGATAAATGACTGGCACCATAATGACCTGTAAATTCAATGCCCCGCTTGTTTTCATTAATATAATCAACAAATTCTTGGAGATATCTTGGATTAGCTCTCCAAATGAGCCAACAATAGTCAAGGTATCTTCTCCAAACATCTATTTAATCTAGAAATAGGTTGTGATTATGATCATAAATGATTTGTTGTTCCAAATAACCTATAAATAAATCAGCATAGATGGGTGCAAAAGATGCACCCACAGTACCCTTTAACTGTAAATAACACTTGTCAAAGTAAAACACATGTTCCGCTAAACATACCAAAAAGGTATTAAAGCCATGACTGTATAAAGAGATTGCATCTAGCCAGTACTGTAAGGCAGTCAAACCTTCCCAATTGGGTATACTCATATATAATGATTTAACATCTAATGTATACATGATCCATCCTGGTTCTAATTGGGAGTCTGAAATAATGTTTAAAAATTGGGCAATATCTTGAATCCAGGCTCTGACACCTTTGAGTAGAGGCTTTAAATAAACAGTTAGGAAAGCAGACAGTGGTTCGATCAAAGATCCATGACCGGATACTATTGGTCTACTCAGTGGCACCTGTGGATTTTGGGGAGCAGATATAAACACCGTGGTAGTGGATCTGAAACAATGAGATTAATTAAAGTTTGTTTA